>NC_090740.1:25500679-25517970 GCF_036898095.1 Palaemon carinicauda
CGTGATTGTATGATCGTTTTAGCAGAAAAATTATTTAATATCTTTTTTTAATTGACTTTTGATATATAAGAGAAAGCAAGCTTCAAAAGGATGGCTAGTCACAAAAGTCCAAGGAGTAAGTCTTATTAATCCTATGCTGATTTAAGGGGCTGTCCATCTCCTTGGCTGAACAACGGTTCAAGGGGCTAATCAACTCTCCGATTGCCAAACTTTTGTAAGAACGTCTTAGTAAGCTTCCTTAACTTGCAGTTTTTTCCGATTCTAACTTCCTTCATGCATGTATGAGTTAGAGACTTATCATTTATTGTAGGTCTTTTACCTTTTTGTTTTATTGTCGAGATGGAACCTAGTGTCTCAGTGTGGTAATTTATATAGTTAACAAGTAAAACTTATTTTTGATACCTTAGGTAGTTTAAAACTTCTATTTTTGACATCTTAAGCTGTTTAAAATGCTTATTTTTGATATCTTAAACAGTTTAGAATTTTTATTTTTTATATCTTAGATAATTTAAAACTTTTATTTTTGGTATCTTAGATAATTTAAATCTTTTATTATTGATCTCTTAAATAGATTAAATTTTTTATTTATATCTTGAATAATTTAAAACCTATTTTTGGTATGCTAAATAGTTTAAAACTTTTATTTTTTATCTTAGATTAAAACTTTCATTATTGATATCTTGAATAGTTTAGATCTTAAAGTTTAAAAGTTATAATTTTGGATATCTTAGATAGATTAAAACTTATTTTCTGATGTCTTAGATAGTTTAAAACTTTTATTTTTTATATCTTAAATACTTTAAATCTTTTATTTTTTCATATCATAACCTTTACTATACTTCATCGAATATGTAAAGTGAAAAAATATCACTTGTGATTGTCGACAGATTATCAATGTACTTTCATTAATCGTTCTGTTAATTAATAAGTATTGCTCTCTCTCTCTCTCTCTCTCTCTCTCTCTCTCTCTCTCTCTCTCTCTCTCTCTCTCTCTCTCTCTCTCTCTCTCAGTTGTAAAGTTAATAATTCTTCGAAAAAAATAATTTCTTAGTGAAATAAGAAATGATGATGATAATAATTATTATTATTGTTATTATTATTATTATTATTATTATTATTATTGTTATTATTATTACTATTATCATCATAATCACCGTTACATTTTTTTTTTCATTCATCCCTTGGCAAGAAAGGGAAAACGCGTTAATTATATGAAGGTAAAACATTTTCCTGTTTGACTAGTGTTGAATGGACAGCCACTTCCCCCCAGGAAGCATTATGGGGTAGCTACCAGCCTAAATACTATACCATGTTTACCTATCACCCCCCACCCCCTCCTACTCTCCCTCCCTAGTCCCCCTTCCCCTTTCTTCCTTCAGTTCTCGCCCACCATCTGTTCTCTCTGCGGAGAGTTGTTATTTGTTCATCACCTTCGTCATTATGTTTATGGAAATCCTCCGGTCTTCCTCCTTGCAAGTATTGCCGCCATCACCTTCATCAGCTGCTTCTCGTCTTCCACCTCCTGCTAGAGATACTCATTGTTGTTTTTTTTTTTTTATATTCTTGAGGCGTCTGCACACACACACACACACACACACACACACACACACACCCACACACACACACACACACATAACTTATTCGTATGCTTGTATGTCTGTATATATAAATGCAGTTTTTGTCATATCTTGAAACCTAATTGGAGCTCAGTTATCCGGAGAACTGTCTTCGAGTAGTGGACGCCACTAATATATTATATGCTCGTCTTATATTAACTATACGCACACAATAATATATATATATATATATATATATATATATATATATATATATATATATATATATATATATATATATATTGGAATACTACATATATATATATATATATATATATATATATATATATATATATATATATATATATATATATATATATATATATTGGAATACTACAGGAAACAAATCTTATAGTATTTCCTTCCAGCTTAGGATCCACAACATAACTTGATACTCCATTTTTGCTTCGATGTGTGGTATGTTTTTACCTAATTCATTGGACTTCATTGTGCCGACAGAGAGGTTCAAAGCAGGTAAAAAGTTTAGCGTTTACGAAAATGTGAAATGATCAAAGTGTTTTCATGTGTATGGAATTGAGTACGATAAAGAGGGTTAAACTGAGAGTTAAGTTAATACGTTTTAGTAGAGTATAGATAGAAAGTAAAAGAAGTTTATACAACATAGAGATGACTTTTGTGTAGTCTGTATGAGAGGGGACGACTTAGAAATATAATGTTGAATTGCATGCATATAAGAATTCACTTTTTTAATGTTCCATTTGTATAACTAAATTTTCATTGAAATAGCCATTGAAGATTATGGGGTATAATAGATCCAACTATACAAGTACTGTATTTACTGTATATGATTTATGTTTAACTTGGTAGAATGGTAAATTTTATATTTGTTCAGGAAACACTTAATTAAGCACCTCTCTCTCTCTCTCTCTCTCTCTCTCTCTCTCTCTCTCTCTCTCTCTCTCTCTCTCTCTCTCTCTCTCTCTCTCTCTCTCTTTACTTTTATGCAGAAAATTTAAATGTCATTAAGGGGGTATTTGTGATACCAAATGTGTACATGCTTATACAGTAGTTTCCGTTTTTTTTTATTTTCGTTTCTTTGGACGTTTTTCGTCGGCCGACAGCTGCCACTCGTTTTACTGTTCCTTGTTTTTTTTTATCATATATATCTAAGTCTATTATATTTACTCATACTTATATTTACGCATACTTATATTTACTTGATTATTGTTTTGTACCTTATATTTCTGCAGCTGGCATCTTCTTGGGTTTGGGGTATAGCGAGTAAGTAGTATTCTCTTTGCCTTTGTCATTTACACCTGGATTTTTATACATATTTCATTGGCAGTTGCTCCGAAAAGTTACCTTAACTCTTGCGCTTCTTGAATATCGAGATACATCCTTTTCAACACCTGACTTATTTATGTATCCATTTCTTTTTGGGCTTCGTCTTTATTTCTGACACATTGTATAAGCCGTACACTGTTTTTCGTTTATCCGGTATTATCCTCCTATGTAAAATCTGACTTATATGGAATTATCAAGAAACTGACTGATGCGGGATCTCATTTTCTTGTATAGATAAGATCTTTTTGTATTATGTATTCTCATTGTGATTCCGTCGATGCCCCTAATAGGACGAAAGTATGAACTCCAATCAACTCCTTTCATATATATATATATATATATATATATATATATATATATATATATATATATATATATATATATATATATGGTATGTTTATACAAATATAGCCAAAGTAATTCTATTGATTTTAACTCTTAATATTGAAATTTCTGAATTGGCTGTTCTGTGGATGACTCAGGTCTTTGAATTGTTGATTAATAGTGTCAAAGTTCTTTAGCTTGTTCGAAATAGGAGAATGTTCATTACTTTTGGCGACCAAAATTATAAAGTATCACGTGGTTGGGATTATTATAATACATCAACATTTGTAAACTAACGGGAGATCAACAACCTGGTGAATCTGGTGAAACCAATCTCTCTCTCTCTCTCTCTCTCTCTCTCTCTCTCTCTCTCTGCAACAGGTTTCCATAGGTATATATCTGTATGCTTTTAATTGAAGTCCCTTGTAAGGATGATGTAAAATTAATATAAATATTTCTTTTCCTTTTTAGGTAAGTGAAGAATGAACAAGGCAAGGTTGGCGGTCTTCGGAACTACGATATGTAAAATAAAGAAAACATACTTTCCCTACGTAAGTACGTTGTAAGTAAGAATGTCAGCATACCTAGATGCAAATCCACATGCAATTGCAGGCTTGCATGACCTCTTGCAAGGTCGTAGTGGCGTACCCAGATAAGGTGATGGATTGGGTATATCTCTCTCTCTCTCCTCTCTCTCTCTCTCTCTCTCTCTCCTCCTCTCTCTCTCTCCTCTCTCTCTCTCTCTCTCTCGTTTATATGTCAGATATTGTTCATTCAAGATTGGATTGCATCGCCCATAGAAGTATGTCAGATCAATGCTGACGATATTGCAAATCAGTGTCCTTGTCTTCTAATGTTTTGATTTGTCATAGTTTCTTCATTTGTTTGTTCATAAAGTTTCATCTTTTTATATTTTAGCGTAAATGTTTATTGGGAGTGCAAAAGGGGGGGGGGGGGGTGTTAGGATAGGGGTTGGTAAGGCATGGAATGGGAGGGAGGTGAAGGATATAAGTGATACAGGGAGCAAGGGAGATAGGAAGTGGTCTAAGTGATGTGTTCCTCCACCTGCCTCTCTCTCTCTCTCTCCTCTCTCTCTCTCTCTCTCTCTCTCTCTCTCTCTCTCTCTCTCTCTCTCTCTCTCTCTCCCAATCCTTCTGTATTACGACATACCTTTCGTATATGAAAACAGTGTCAGTATAGTAGATTGTTGATCAATTCTCTCTCTCTCTCTCTCTCTCTCTCTCTCTCTCCTCTCTCTCTCTTCTCTCTCTCTCTCTCTCTCTCTCTCTCTCTCTCCAATCTTTCTATATTACGACATACTTTTTGTATATGAAAACAGTGTGATTATAGTAGATAGTTGGTCAAGTCTCTCTCTCTCTCTCTCTCTCTCTCTCTCACACACACACACACACACACACACACACACACACACACACACACATTTCTAGACCTGTGATGCTCGGATTTGCGTAAATTCCATTGTTGATGTTAGAAAGTCGATTGCTGTGATGCATTGGAAACAATCGCCTTGCCATTACACAACTTGAGGGTTGATTTGTAAGCTGAAGTGATCGATGCGCTATTTGGCGATGTGGTCAGCGCTAGGATGAGTCGTCGTCTATTGATTTCCTGATACCGAAGGCCTATAACGTAGCTGATAGTCATTCATTGGGTTACTTGGCTTTTGGGGATGGGAACTTCCGTTGGATTCATAGGTGGAGGGTAGTCTTTGACCTCTTGATTACGTTTTTTTTTTTTTTTTTTTTTTTTTTTTTTTTTTTTTTTTTATAAATAGTTTGATTAAATTTCATGAGTTAAATAGTAAGTTGCATTTTTAATTTGTAGGGTTTTACAACATGGGTATTTGTGCAATATTTTTGCATAAATATAGGCTTACGTCTTTGACCCCTTGATTGTGTAGCCAGATTTTAATAAATAGTTTGATTGAATATGATGAGTTAAATAGTACTGTACATGTTTGATATGTAGGTTTTTACAACATGGGTATGTGTGCAACATATTTGCGTAAAGCGAAGTTCAAGTTTTTGACCTCTTCATTATGTAGTCATTTTTTTTTTATAAATAGTTAATTATGTGAGTAGAACTACTTTGTTTTTAATATGTAGGGTTTTACAACATGGGTATGTGCGTAAATTTTTGCGTAAATAGGGATTACGTCTTAGACCTCTATTTTATAGCCATATTTTGATAAATAGTTAACTTGAGTGAGTTAACTATTTAATGTTTTTAATATGTAGGGGTTTACAACGTGTGTGTGTGTGCAACTTTTTTTGCGGAAATGAATATGAATAATACTCGCCTTAAGGACTGATTGCTTCTGAGAAGACCAGGCATGTCTATTGAAAATCCATAATTCCAGCTATTCCTTAAACTTATTTTACGTAGGATAGTGCTTAATTCTGCCATGGATTGGATCTTAAGAAAAAATTTAAAATAAAACAAATATTATAAAACCTTCATTGAAGATGAACCAAAACCTTGACCATAGCATTAAGCACTTCCACAACACTATATCTTGAAGTAGTTTATATATGACATATCTGTTTTTGGCGTTGTTAATAGTTTATATAGGACATATCTGTTTTGACGCTGTTACTGTTTTTAGAATGATATATTGTTAATTTATTCTCAACATTTATTTATTTCCTTATTTCCTTTCCTCACTGGGCTATTTTTCCCTGTTGGAGCCCTTGGGCTTATAGCATCTTGGTTTTCCAACTAGGGTCGTAGCTTGGCTAGTAATGATAATAATAATAATAATAATAATAATAATAATAAATAGATAACATAATCTCAGCTACGATCCACAATGGCTGTAGGTATATGTACTTGATTTGCAGCTCAGGTGAACAAAGACATTCTTAATTTTGATCCACACCTTCGTTGCCAGTTAGGTGTGCTACAGAGAGAGAGAGAGAGAGAGAGAGAGAGAGAGAGAGAGAGAGAGAGAGAGAGAGAGAGAGAGAGAGAGAGGGGGGGGGGTAGCACTTGGGGAGGTGAACTGGCTTTGAAATTCTATATTCAAATTTAATTAGAATGTTACAAATTTCCATGCCACTCTGAGGTCTTTGGCAGGGCCTTTGAAACGAGACACCTTCTGTATTATGGGGATGGTTGGAAATGTATGGATGGTCATGAAAGGCGAATGTTGTTTTGTAACATTGTTTTTATGACGTGGTGTTGTACTACCTGTGACGCACGAGCATTTGATATTCACGTTCTTAAAACTTTGTTAGTGGGTGCCTTCGATTTTGAGAATTAGCTAAAAGTTAATTCATCCAATCTGGGGTTGGCTGTATTATTATTCTAGTTATTATTCTTATTGTTATTGTTATTATAATTGTTGTTGTTATTATTATTATTATTAATAATATTATTTTTACTATTACTATTACTTGCTAAGCAACACCCTTGGTTGGAAAGACAGGATGCTACAAGTCCAAGGGCTCCAACAGGGAAAATAGCCCAGTAAGGGAAGGAAGTATGGATACAGATAGAATAGTTTGATTTTAATTTGATTTTGGCAATACCGCTGATGTCACGAATTTCCTTTTTATTCCAACCTTCATTGTCACTGATTACCGAATGTTAATTATTTCCGTGATTGAACCAACAGTAAATTAGCAAATTGTCACCGTATCATATCATGTTTCTTAGAAATAATAATGTCCTGCATATTCTTCATTCGCAATAGGATGTTATGGCCAAAAAAAAAAAAACAAAAAAAAAAAACTGTGAAATTGATTCTAAGCCTCGTGATCTTCTTAGTTTGATCAATAAATTTTCACAGTCTTTTCATTTTGATCAATTAAAGGTTTTTTTTTTTTGGCATAAACACGTTTTAGTCAGCCATTAAACGATTCAAGTTTGTACAGAATTATGACCAGGATTTATCTTGTTGATAAAAGTCAAACTGACTTGAAGTCCCGTTGATTAAGTTTTGCAGTAGGCCAAAGCCCCTAACTACAACACGGCAGTTGGGAGTTTCCGAATGTACCTCTCGGGATACCCCCTCTCACCAAGGGTATGAATACTTCCCCTATCCCTACTCGAGGGACGGGGAGAGACAGAGTAGCCATACGTCTGGCATGCCACTGAGTGTGCCATTGTGCCTGGTGATGACTCGGCAATTAGACCTATGTGAACTGGGAACCCGCATTATTAGCTCAAAGTGATAGCAGGTTCGTGATTACCAATGGACTATGTCAAGCATTGGGCGAGCTGGACTCCAGGACCATGGATTGTAAGTGGTTGACAATTCTCCTTTGATATATCTTGAGAAAGAAGTTCTAGTGATCTTTTAATTATGTTTAAATATCTGTATAAATGGGGACCACTACCAATTTTTTATTAAATTAAAAACCGTGTGTTTGAGTGTACTGTAACAGGGTAACCAAAGCTGAAGTTATCCTTGTTTGCTGTTTAATAAAAAACTCAAGTGTGTCTTTGGAAACCGATATTATAAACAAACGCCAGTATTATTATTATTATTATTATTATTATTATTATTATTATTATTACTTGCTGAGCAACAATCGGAGTTGGAAAAGTAAGATGCTATAAGTCCAAGGGCTTCGACAGGGAAAATAGCCAAAGGAGGAAAGGAAATAAATAAACTAGGAGAGAAGTGTAGTGCTGGCATTATAAGGCCAAGACTGGAGCGTTTTCCAACTTCAGAACCTGATCTCGAGTTCTTTTAAGGCTAGAACTAATGGGTTGTGGTAGCTGATTTGGTAACGTCCCCTGACTGGTGAACGCCAGACTGGGGGCTAGAGTCCCGCTCAAAATCGTTAGTTCCTTTGATCGCTGCAACCTTACCATCCTTGTGAGTTAAGGATGGGGTTTGGGGGGATCCTATAGGTCTATCTGTTGAGTCATCATCAGTCATTGACTGGCCCTCCTTGGTCCTAGCTTGGGTGGAGAGGGGGCTTGGGCGGTGATCATATATATGGTCAGTCTCTAGGGCAGTGTCACTGTCCCTTGCCTCTGCCATTCATGAGTGGTCTTTAAACCTTGAATGGTACATCGCGAGAAGTAAAGATGTACATAAACTGGCATGTACACAAACATACATACCTTGACGCGTGGAGGAGGGTATCTGAAGGTGATGGGGCAGATGCCTTAGTGACTCATCATTCTTCCTCTCCTCTTAGTATACCCACAAAGATTCATCGGCACCATTATTATTTTTATGTGGAAAAAAGACGCGAAGAGTCTCTCTCTCTCTCTCTCTCTCTCTCTCTCTCTCTCTCTCTCTCTCTCCTCTCTCTCTCTCTCTCTCAACGTATTAGTCTTACATTTTCTTTTATTTTTGTAACCGTTTTTCTTGAATATGAATGTTAGGTGTATTTTAAGTACTGCCTTCTTTTTTATATGTATTCTATTTCTTCATTATCCAATCTTTCAATTAATGTGAATTTTGGTAGATGATACCCTGTAGCGTCTTAACATTCACCAATGTTCTCTTCTCTGTAATTTGAATCTTTTCCCCTAAAGAAGTTTGCAAGATTATATCTTGTCTCGTTCCTTGGCCATTGTCCACATCATGTTCCTTTAGGGATATGTGTTTTAAATCTCACACTTTAAGTTACACTATTGGTCGTCATTATGGGAGGGTCACTTTTTTTTTTTTTATGTCGCTCATGAATGACAGATGCAAGGGACAGTGCCTGGGTCCTAGCTAGCAGTACGATGCCTAGAGACTCACTATATATACATACGATTGAAGCCGAAACCTTCTCTCCACCCAATATAGGACCAGGGAGGGCCAGGCAGTGGCTGCAGATGACTCGGCAGGTGGACCTCTAGGATCTCCCAAACCCCCATCCTTACGTTTTCAAGGATAGTGAGATTATAGTTACTACTACAAGAAACTATCGAGCTTGAGCATGACTCGAACTCCAGTCTGGCGTTTTGCGATGCTGGAATCTTTCCAATAGGCCACCACAACCCCTGTCTGTTATTTTTCAACCTGAGATTTGTGAAAGTGTTGTTGCGTTTTACTTGTAATGGGCGCAGTGGGTACTGTATTGATTTCAGGTATATGCAGTTGCATATTTTACTCTCTATTATTAAGTTCCTTAAATGAGTGTATATATAAAGCGTTTTACGGGTGGTTCGTAATATTTGGATTATAGGAAAATGTGGTTATAAATTCCAGTAACAAAGTTGATGCCAATGCATACAACCTGCACAAGAGTTCTACTTATATTAAGGAAGTTTTATCTTAATGAAGTTATTTGTCTGTTCTGAACTCATTTCTAGTATCAAGTTAATTATCGGTTTGGAAGGTACGGTCACTCAATGAGTTGGTGGATGTCCGGGTGTTTGAAATAAATTTCCATTTCAATTCTTTCTGGACGACAGGTGTCTCTAAGCACGAAACTGGTCAAATATTCAACTACCTATAGTTGAATATTTGGACCGGTGTCCCGCACCTAAGACACCTGTCGTCCAGAAAGGGTTTGAAATGGATTTCTCTGTACATATTTCAAGGGTTGAAATGTTTGTTAAGGGAGTGCTTCATGGTTTCAGAGAGAAAAAAAAGAAAGGGTTAAGTATGATGCATAACCCTTTTAGTCTACTCGGAAATTTGTAGGTAAGCTTGGGGAGTTGGAAAGTAGTTTTGTGAACTATTTTTGAGATTATGGTGAGAGGGCAGATGGGGGTGGTTTGAGCATGCTTTTCGCACTTCCCAAATTTTCAACTGGGCTGCACAAGGCACCCCACTGCGCCTGGGACTGCGGCCATTCTGTATATAAGTTCCATAACCCTTTAGACGTTGCTCGTTGCACAATCATCTGCGCTCACCGTCATCACAATCCAACACGTGACCTTCACAAGTAAATAAACAATTTTCTTGATACCGTTCCTGACGATAAACACAAAGCTGTAAATAAACACAAAACTGTAACTAGCCAATAATACCAGAAATCAAAAAGTTATAGAAAAATTATTGTATTAATGTTAAGTTTTAAGATCGTAATAAGAAAAATTTACCCTGTATATAAATAAAATTGTGGTCAAACCACACTTTACATTACTTTACTAATTCTTAAATTTTCATACTATTCCCTACCATGGTTAGTTAGCTAACTGCCATCATTCTTCTTTCTACCATCTCTCCTATCAGCTAAAAAAACTGATATAATCACTTTCTAGGGGGAAAACCTCGAGGAGGTTAATTTTGTGCTCTCTGTCTCTCTCTCTCTCTCTCTCTCTCTCTCTCTCTCTCTCTCTCTCTCTCTCTCTCTCTCTGTTTTTAATCTGTCCATATTCGTTTCGTAAACGGGCTGGACGGGTCATGAAGCAATGGAGAGAGAGAGAGAGAGAGAGAGAGAGAGAGAGAGAGAGAGAGAGAGAGAGAGGAGAGAGAGAGAGGAGAGAGAGAGAGAGGCAGTTACCTGTTTCCATTAAAAAAAGTTACCGGTATACATCAAAACGGGATTGCCTCGACAAGGTAATTATATTATTCTTCACCTCACCGGAGTGAAATAATTCATAACATTTCTCTCTCTCTCTCTCTCTCTCTCTCTCTCTCTCTCTCTCTCTCTCTCTCTCTCTCGTATTGAATTCGCTTGTTTCTAAGGAGAGTCGTGAGTAGGCAGTGAGTTTACATCAGCGTATGAAAGCAAGTTTTCACGTCGGAAAATGGGGATTGACACCGTATGAATTTGTTCGACTAATCCCCAAGGATTATGCCCAGACACATTCCCCCTTTTCCTCCTCGTCGCATTAAGCAGGCGGGTTCCTCATGGCAGAGTCATTGGAGAGAAAAAAAAAATCATGAGTCCCTTTGGTTGTATGGATTTTGTGACGTCATCGTGTGATGAATATAGTCTTGATTGAAGGAAATGTTTTTCGTTTGCGTCATTGATCCGTCGGGGGGTAGTTGTTGGTACTGCTGCTGTTCCTGCTGCAGCAGCTGTGCTTGCAGCAGAGTGTTGGATTGCTTGTTTTGTTTGTACTATGCTTGCCTTTATTTAGGGATTAAATGGTAGTCTTTAAAAATTGATTCTATGTAGAGTGAGTGACTAATGTTTATCGCGTAGATTGTAAATAGCATACATTATCAAACCATCTTGGAGCATAGAAAAAGTATTGTCAGCTCTATATAAATCTCAAATTTTTCTATAAGGAAAATAAATCATATGGAAACCACAATAAGTTGCAGAGTACAGAGTATTATCAGTCTAATATGAATCTCAAAATGTTTCTATAAAGAAATTAAATCATTTAAAAAGGCATAGATGTAGTTGCAGAGAACACAGTATTATCAGTCTTACATGGGTCTCGACCTTATATAAGGAAATGAAATCATTTGGAAAGCATGAATGCAGTTGCAGATTTCCACGTTTTAGAAGTGAACTGTATAAAAGTCTGGTTAACCCTTTTGACTTGCGCTTGCCGTTTTCATGTTATCATTAATCAATAAAGCCAACACAAAACACTCATGTACCTAATCGAATATCAAATTCTCAATTTCCGGCGTACTTCTTGTGAGAGATTTCTCAGTACAAACCAATCGTCTTAACCATTACTCGAGGGGCACTCCGTAGAGCGCAAACCTCCGCCAAGGCAGCTTATTTCTCGGCCTTGACCTTTGCCTTAGTACTTTCAAAATTGAATCACTTCCATGTCTCAACATAACTATTAATCCTTGAAAGTTTCGCTAATCGATGAGTAAAATTGTGACCTCGACCTTGACCTTTGATCTAGGACTTTCAAAATTGAATCACTTCCACGTCTCTAAATAACAATAAATCCCTGAAATTTTCACTACTCTATGAGTAAAATTGTGGCCAGGAAGTTATTCACAAACAAACAATAGCGAAAACAACCTCCTTCCAACTTCGTTGGCGGTGGGTAATTATATGACCGCTTTTAGTTTTGATGAAGATATTGAAGAAATATAAGTGGTAGTAATAGTTATTGGTGCAATAGAATTAAGTCCAGTTAAATGCCTATAATTCACGAACAGTTTTGAGACATCACGTCGCTTCAGTATGTTATCCATAATGCTGACATCCCTCACACTCAAGATGCACGTTAAATAGTCACCATTACTTGTGAAGTGGGCTCTTACATTTAAAGGCCCAGTAATAGAGAAGTGTATCGAGATGAAAATAAAAAACGAAAGCATCAAGTTGATACATCCAGTGGATAAATTAACACGAGCGTTGGAGTTCTGAATTGTTTCATTCTGGAAACTTCAGAATATTGTTAGGAAGTTTATTTCGTAATAAAAGTTACAGGTTTTTTAAATTATATCAGTGATTAGAATGGCTTAATAATAACAATTTATGATTACATTAAAAGTTTCATTTTGTTACTTAATGTGTTCGTTTATTTCTACTCTGTTCTCCTATGGTTATTTCTGGTTATCTAACATTAGGGCACTTGTGAATTATAGTAGTAAAAATCTGATGGAGCTAATTTATACATGCAGATAGGATTTGACTTAGAAAAAATATAGGCTACTCTACTAAGAGTTGTTGCTCGAAGAGTTCATACTTCAACTGGAAAGGAATACAATTTGATCATATAGGAAACCTCTGGTACAACCCAGGAAAGTAAATGGAGGCTACTCTTAACAGTATCTCTTTACTTAATTTACTTATTTTTACGCAATAGGTTAAAAAGAGTAGCTGTGATGGGCACCATATAAAGTCTGTTGTCTCTTGGTAGTGTTCTTGGTCCGTTACTTTTCATACTATTTATATCTCATGGTATGTGGTTTGGCCAAGAAAACAAGATTGTTATATATGCAGATGATGCTACTCTTTTCATTAATTCAATCTCCAGAAATTAGGCCATCGTAACATATTTCCAAAGGATAGAATAGAATACCCTAGCGTGAGAGAATAGAAAATGAAACTAGAACAATCAATATATTTACAACAAAAGAAATCCTGTAAGGACATAGATTTCAAGAATCCTCGTGGTGTTGGAATTGACACTTTTAAATGAGTGTTTTGAATTTTCTCGCTTAATGAGTGTTTTGTTTGGCTATCTCCCATATAGGCCTATAATAAAGAGCGAGCGTCTGGCGATATATATATATATATCTATATATATATATATATATATATATATTATATACATATATATCTATATATTATATATATCTATATCTATATATATATATATATATATATATATATTATATATATATATATATATATATATATATATATATCGTTTCGGCCACTCAGCTCTGCCCGTCCCGCGGTAGGGTAAAAGGAGTAGTCATACTCTGGGAGAATTTTAAAACCTTGAATTTTCAAGTTTAGCCGAAGTTAACTTAATATTGTTCGCATAGTTTGATGCAATATTTATAGTTTTATCTTGAGAGCGTATACAACTGTTTTAACACCTGTGTTTGTTGTGAATGTATCAATTAATTTTTCGGTATATGCTGGACGTAGGGGGCAATTGGTTTGTAAAAAGAACAATAGTGTAGACAAGAGGCTTGTTTATGCCACAGTTAAGTAAAAGGTAAATCAAGTTGGTGATTTTATAATATAAGGGGGGGAAGTAGTGGAGATGCTTATAGGTAAATCATTAAAATATAAGTTGTAAAAAGAATAGATGTAAAATCCGGCTGGAGTTTTTTTATTTAAAGAAAAACGTTATAAAATCCAATACCGAACGTCCTTAAACGACTTTGAAGAGAGAGAGAGAGAGAGAGAGAGAGAGAGAGAGAGAGAGAGAGAGAGAGAGAGATGAGAGAGAGAGAGAGAGAGAGAGAGAGATGTTACTTAAGTCTTATTGCGGTGGGGGCCGTAGTGAACCTGTGGAATGAGGAGGTGCCCCTCCTTTGAGGGGGGGGAGGGGGTACGAAGTAGTCAACAACCTGCTCCTCTTCGGCCTCTTCTTGCCGGATCCGTTGGTGGATGGTGTGCACAAGTTGGTTTTGACCTGTAACCTGCTTCAGATACCATAATGAGACGGCGATTCCTGCCTGCTCTCGCCTGCTTCGGAATATCTAATGAAGAAGTTGAATCCTGTTCAGCCAGGTCCTCCGCTCTCTCTGTCTCCCCGGGGTCTCCCTTATCCACCCACCGGGTGTCTCTTCCTAAATTCCCCCTTTCTCCCTCTCATTCCTCTTCCTCCCTCCGTAACCACCCCCTTTTTTTATAAATAGTTTATTAATTTTGTTTTAAATAGTGCTAGTTTAGCTTGTTGGTTAATTTCTGTTTTATAATATAAACTAGGTTGAATTTTTGATAAATATATATATGATTTAGTTAAGCCGTTCTAGCATTATTACTCTTGGAGAGTATATCGCTTTCTCGCCTTTACTATAACTAAATTTTATAACTATTTAATGATCAGGATGCTTCATTGCCTATGTATAGATCCGCGTGCACGCAATCACACACACACACACACGCACATATATATATATATATATATATATATATATATATATATATATATATATATATATATATATATCGTGTCTGCCATTGCTAACATGATCTTCCAATGCCACTCAATTATCATGCTCTCTCTCTCTCTCTCTCTCTCATCTCTCTCTCTCTCTCTCTCTCTCTCTCTCTCTCTCTCATGGGGGGATAAAAAACTGAAAGTAGATGGGCGTGGCATCATGTATGAACTCTTTAGGCACCCCTCCCCGTCCATTCTTTCCATGCCCCTTCCATTCCACTCCCCCCCCCCCCCCCTCTCCTTTCCCCCTTCCCCTCGTTTCCTTAGAAGGGGAGTGGTAAGGCGGTTGGTCCCCTTGATTGCGGGGCATAGATGGGGGGTCAGTGGTACATTTTAAAACGTACAAACGGTGATTCATCCTGTAGGGAAATGCTTACGTGGGTTTTTTTCACCTTTTTATCAAGTCTCTTATTTTATCTTTGCCTTCTGATCATCCCCGATTGTATCGACTTGTTTGTTTCTCTCATGTTTATCCTTTCCTATTTTCGTTTCTTAAGCTGGCCTCTTTCGTCGGTCGTCTCCTTTTATTGCGCCTCACTAATCCTCTGCCCTCGCCTCTTACTTTTTCTTGCACCTTTCCCCCTTTTGCCTTTTGTTTTCCCGTTAGGTCTCTCTCTCTCTCTCTCTCTCTCTCTCTCTCTCTCTCTCTCTCTCTCTCTCTCTCTCTCGTTTCTTGGTTAAATTACAACTTCGGGGAAGTGTAGATTTTTTTATTCTGTATTTGGAGAATTCATTAACACATCTTTATTCCCATAAAACCTTGCACTTGGTACCAATCAATTTGACTAACTGAATTATGCAGACGTGTTCCGTTTTGGTAGCGTCAACATGAGATTTTATGATTATTATTAGCTTTATTGTTAATGATATAATATTCAGATATGAATTGGTATCTTCCCTTCATTTCATCGTTCTAACATACTTTTATTTAGTTCATTAGTCTTTGTAGTGGAAGGATTATATTTATATTTGACATTAGTTTTTAGTATTTGTGAGCGAGCGAATATTTTAGTAGTTTATCCTAAGAACAAGTGAACACAGTTCAGTTTATTGAAAAAATGTCTACTTTTGGCCATTTGTTGTCATCTCAACTTGGGTGACTTGTCTCGAAACTTGAAACGCCTCAAGGCCGTCAACTGATATCTGCCAGTTTTCATCGAATTATTTACATATGTTCTTGAGATATTATGTTAATAAACACAATTTATACAAGGAGTTAAGGATTTTTTATTCTTTAGATACAGTGGTGGAGGCATGGGATCTACAGATGTACTAATTTCGATTAGCACATCAGTTATGTATATCTATAATATTTTCAAAGATGTGATATTTGTAGAGGTACCTAAGTGAATAGATTTCAGGAAGGGCAACATGTACAAATGAAGTGGTCGCTCCGTATGTGAAATCACGTACAGCAAGGTGTTCTGTGCTGAGGGAAGGGGCTCCAATGTGATGAGGGCCTTTGTGTTGATTCTGAAATCTTTTATTAAAGTATTTCCTCGAGCTATTTCACCTTCACGACACTGGTCAGGTTTGCTGAAAACTCCCCCACACACCTCTCTCTCTCTCTCTCCTCTCTCTCTCTCTCTCTCTCTCTCATCTCTCTCTCTCGTTGTTGGTATTGCTGTCATCTGGCAATCTAAGTGGCCTGAGTTCGACACTCAGATCGAGCGAGGAGAGACGAACTCGTTTTTAAAAAAAATCCAGTTTGCCTCTTCACATACGCAGCAAAATATGTACCTATTTGCCTTCGCCAAAATATTGGTTATGTATTCACCCCTCTGTTTCTTATTTGTTAGTAGCTTTACACAAAAACGACTCTACCGATTTTGACCAAACTTGGTTGTATTGCTGGTATGACCCAAGTATGAATCCATAACATTTTGGATAAAGTATATGAAAGTACAAATACGCAGCAGTACTTTGTAAATAACCGCAATATTAAGTAAATGGAAAGTATATTGTTTATGTTTTGTGAACAGCATAACACAAAAACTACCAAACCAATTTCAACAAAAGTTGGTGGACGTTTGGGGGATATAACCCAAGGACAGATCCATTAGATTTTGAAGAAAATACATCGAAGTACAAGTAGGAAATGGAGTTAATAGCAAAATAGACTTCTTGGCGTGGCGAAGGCATGCTCTCTACTGAGTGCCCCTCTAATTGTTAGTTATATGTCGCAGCTATTAGCTAGAGTAAAGACAGAAAGAAAAGGAAACTAGAAGTGGCTGTGGCTTCGTCAAACAAACTATATCATCAAAACGGGAGGGGCTCGAGAAGGTAATCTCTTTCCCATCGGGTTTGAAATTTTTCGTGAGCGCTCTCTCATCTCTCTCTCTCTCTCTCTCTCTCTCTCTCTCTCTCTCTCTCTCTCTCTCGCTGAAAAGAGGTTATCAGAAAATTGAAATAGAAATGACGGTAGGATAACAGGAAGTGTTATTATTTAATTTAAAATTCTGTTTGTTGTATTGCTCATAGTGATCTGCATCTGTTGTTTTATGAACTAAACTGGACTTATTTCAAGTTATCTGATGTTACAACTGTCAAATATTGTGTTTTTTTTTACATTTG
>NC_090740.1:25518470-25530970 GCF_036898095.1 Palaemon carinicauda
AAGCAAGATTAACTGGACATAACGAACAGTCTTAAACGCTTGACTTGAGGTCTGTAGTCTATATTACTATGCCGCTCATGAATGGCAGAGGCAAGGGAACTAGCTAGCAGTACAATGCCCTAAAGACTGACCACATATACATATGATCAGCGCCCAAGCCCCCTCTCCACCCAAGCTAGGACCAACGGAGGACACTGCAGTGGCTGCTGATGACTCAGAAGGTAAATTTATAAGCTCCCCCATCTTTAGCACATAAAGATGGTGAGGTTTGCAGACACTATAAGACACTTGGGTGAGACTCGAACCCCAGTTTGGCGGTAAGGACATTTTCAATAGGCCACCACAACACTAAAGAGATCTTATAGGTTTCACAGATTATTATGGCCAGCCCAAGAACCATGGCTAGATGGAAGTGTGGAGTGCGGAGGGGCAGCGAAATTTCATTACTGGTAAAGAATTTGCATCCCACACCTCATTCTTTAAACTTGACAGACTTACTGCTACACACTAATGTATTTCACATTTACAAAATCAAAGATGACCATGATACGCTTTCCATTCCACATGTTATATATAGCTGTGAATTATTGGACTTTATTTCCACCGTAATACTTTATGATTAGGCTACTTTTGCCGTATCGTGATCCATTTTCTGCTGGTTGAAATATCATACTTTATCTTGTCTATAGACCTAGTTATATCTGTTGATCTCTTAGGCTCGCTTCGCACGAGTGGATATTTTCCGTACGGAAATATTTCCTCTCGTTAGGAGGCATGTCTTCTCACGAGAGGATTTTCCCCGATCGGCCTTTTAGTTTATATAAGCCGCTACACTGTAACTGCGCGGAATTAGCAGTGCACGAGGCTTGTAAATCACCACCGCGGAAATTCTTCCGCGCGGGCAGCTTGTGATTTATTGATTTCTAATCCGCGCAAAAAACCGCGCAGTACCAATCCACTCGTGTAAAAGGAACCTCAGTCACTTACCCGAGTATTTTTCTAGATCTTGAGGGCCCAGGATGGCATATAGATAGTCAGTAAAGCAGTCTTAAGACAGGCCATTTAAACTGCAGCAATTGTTATCCAATCTCAAAATCATATTTAACATCACAATTTACCAGCATTGGTTTATATACTTTCCAATATGAAAAAATATTGGTAGATTTTACTTCGATAAGCTTTCTTATTAAGCAATCAACACCGTCTGGTTGAAATAATTTTAATTCGCTCTCTCCTCTCTCTCTCTCTCCGTCTCTCTCTCTCTCTCTCGTCTCTCTCTCCTCTCTCTCTCTCAGCAGAAGCAGATAAATGAATGATCAGTGTTTTTGTCAAAATGTATATCGCCATGTAATAATTTCTGTAGGGAGACCTTCAACACGGAATTTTAACTACGCAAGAGGGAAACTTATAAAAAAATTATTTTCAGGAATTAATGGTTATTTCAACTTCATTTTGATAGTGCTTTAGAGGTCAGTAAAAGTTCACTATTTTGTAAATATGTTTTCAGTGCACTTTATATTCTAGAATTTCATGTATTTATTGTGCAATGTTTTTCATACTCTTGTTACAATGTTCACACCCACCTTTTGCATACTGACAGTACGATTTTTTTAAGAAGTCCATAATTAGTTATTGGTAATGATACGGTAAGTATTATTACTGATATTACCAGCGTTGGTCAATATCATTATCGCCATAGCTCCATCTACTCGCTGCTTCTTAAATATTCATATATGAAGTTAACCTTGAAGAGGGATACTAGATTTCAGTTTATATCAAGATGGTGCTGGTGGTGAGGTAATCAGGTGGGCGCTAAAGGGACGTAGATTTCCATGTGAATAAGCGTGTGGGTGTCTTGAGGCGTGGGTGGGGGGATACGGGGCGGCCAATGTAGGTGAGACTGTTTGTTGATTCAAATGGAATGAATACTCTGGCCGGTATCTTGAGAGGTTGGTTGGTCGGTTATCTTGGGCTGATGGAGCACGGAAAACCACTTTTTCATATTCTCTCTCTCTCTCTCTCTCTTCTCTCTCTCTCTCTCTCTCTCTCTCTCCTCTCTCTCTCTCTCTCTCTCTCTCTTCACGATGGTAGGAAAATAACCAAATGGCAATTGGGTTTGTAAAGATTCAGTCTTACCGAATTTTTTACACACAAATATTATATATATATATATATATTTATATATATATATATAATATATAAATTTGTGTGTATATATATACTGTATATATATATATGTATGTATGTACTGTATATATAAATGTGTGTATGTAATGTATGTATGTATTTTTTAATTAAAAATATATACCTAAATACATGTCTATGAATGTCATTACATATTGCATAAATCTATTTTTCATATAAGATTACAGTAATATCTCCACCCCACTCATCTCTCTCTCTCTCTCTCTCTCTCTCTCTCTCTCTCTCTCTCTCTCTCTCTCTCCCTCTCTCCTCTCTCTCCTCTCTCCTTAAAGAAATAAAAAAGAATGCGCTGCCCAACCTAGCCAATCGAGAATGACCTCATATTACCTTAGCCTATGGGTCGGCATGTGGCTAAACAACTGTGTCTGGGGGGCGGGGTGGGGGCTGGGGGCATACATATCTCCTTAACCCCCGTCCATTCCACGGAAACTTGTCATGTGGCACTCTTTCGTTAGGGAAGCTTTTACTTGTTTTTATTTCTCTCTCTCTCTCTCTCTCTCTCTCTCTCTCTCTCTCTCTCTCTCTCTCTCTCCTCTCCTCTCTCTCTCTCTCTCTCTCTCTATATTATATATATATATTATATATATATATATATATATATATATATATATATATATATATATATGCGTGTGTATGTATGTGCCAAAAGTTTTCACCCCAGCCCTGTACCTACGTTTGCATTCCTACTTTTCAATTTTTCGTGTACATTTGTTTTCATGTCATAATAGTAATAATGATAATAATAATTATTATTATTACTATTATTATTATTATTATTATTATTATTTTTATTATTATTGTTGTTGTTTTTGTTGTTACTAGCTAAGCTAGAACACTAGTTGAAAGAGAAGGCACTTATTAAGCCCAAGAGCTCCAATAAGGAAAAACAGCTTAGAATAGATTAAAACAGCTGTGCTAATGCTTATTGGATTAGTGATGTGAAAATCTGTTGCACAGTCGTTTGACATGTTCTAATAAAATAAAGCGGTTTGTTTTTGTGTTGATTGGATATATTGAAAATAAATTTTCGAGATGGAAAAATGTGGAAAATGTAAGTGTTAATAGGAAAAGGTAGGGAAACAGCAATAATTAGTCTAAATGAAAAGGGAAATAGCCTTATTCCAATAACATATAACAATAATAGTGCACTAATGTTGTTATAAGAATAAATAACAGAAAATATCAACATGAATGGGGTATCGATATTATACTAAAACTTAAACTTACTATCCAGGACTGGGATCGATCTGCTGACATGCGAAAGTAGGCGGAATCATTACCACTGTACTATTAATAAGGTATAGTAATGAATATTAGTATTAATGGTGAATAGTGAAGTAGGATTATTTCATGGATATTCACCATAAATGAGTATGAATGGTGCAATGATAATTATACCTCCTAAGTATTCGTACAATCATCAGTGGAATTTGTCAGAAAAAACTTATCTTTTATTGTAATGAAATTTGTAGATATATAGCCGAGAAAGAGATTGGATGAGGATTTCAGTACTTGTGGAAAAGTGTAGAAGGATTTTTTTTTCTAAATCAATCCATGAGAGAAGCTCCTCAAAAATTATTATTATTATTATTATCATTATTATTATTATTGTTATGATGATGAAGACAATTACTGTTCAATGACATTTCGAATAATTGCGTGTGCTGCCATTAGCATAAGTGGATCGTGCTGAAAAAATAACAAATATTAGAATGGAGAAATACAGGTAATGGAAAATCAGGTAGTCATGCCTGTTCCTTGCCGCTGGTCAGAGACCAGAGGACTTGTATCTGTGATTGAAACTCTTCGGATTTTCGTTATTACCATCAAATGATCATAACGTCTATATTTCTCCCACTTTTTTGGCTTCCACATATTGCTTCGTACATCAGACTTCAAATGTGTATTTTAGGAATTTGAAAGTCTTTATTAGAAATGCTGATGTTTATTATTATAGTATGTAAGTGTATTCGCTGAGTGGTAATTTTTTTAGTAAAAAAAATAGCCATGTAAAAACACACGAATGTGTAATTAAATTACAACTGTCAGAGTGACTGTCCAGCTTGACTTCATTAATTCCGGTACACGTCACAGGAAGCTAAGGAGACGTTTCACAGCTTGTACATTGTAGCAGGTAACATTGTTTAACAAAAGAGGAACTGTTGGCAACACTGTCTGTAAGGCAAAGCGTAAACACGTCCTCAAAACCATTTTTTATTAATTTTTACGAAGTGCGGTAAGTAAATAACAGTATTTTTCTATACAACATTCGTAAAATGGATAAAAGTGCTTTTGATCACGCGTTTATAACCTCAAGTACTCTGTTTTCGGAGCTGTGTTTCAAATCGCTTCCCTTTTGCTAAACACGGCGATACCTGCGACAATGTACAATTGTCGGACGCCTCCTTATCATACCCTGAAGTGTACCGGAATTAATGAAGCCAACTGTACAACTGTCAGACGTCTCCTTAGCTTCCCCTGAACCATACCGGAATTAATGAAGCCAACTGTACAGTTGTCAGACGCCTACTTAGCTTCACCTGAAGCATACCGGAATTAATAAAGCCAACTGTACATATGTCAGACGTCTCCTCAGCTTTTCGTGAAGTGTGCCGGAAGTGAGTAAGCCAATTGTACAACTGTCAGACGGGTCCTTACCTTCCCCTGAAGTTTACCGGAATTAATGAAGCCAACTGTACAACTGTCAGACGTCTCCTTAGCTTTCCGTGAAGTTTACCGGAATTAATGAAGCCAACTGTACAATCTGTCAAACGTCTCCCTAGTTTTTCGTGAAGTGTACCGGAATTAATGAAGCCAACTGTACATCTGTCAAACGTCTCCCTAGTTTTTCGTGAAGTGTACCGGAATTAATGAAGCCAACTGTAACATCTGTCAAACGTCTCCCTAGTTTTTCGTGAAGTGTACCGGAATTAATGAAGCCAACTGTACTAGCCGGCTGCTGAATGAAGGAGAGCAGCGGAGTACGTAGGAACAGCAGGAGTAGGAGCAGGAGCAGAAGCAGGAGCAGGTAGATGGGTCTGAGAGACAGGCACTGCTGCAAGGTGAGCACTTGTGCTGCCAAAAACCAGTTGCCGAATGACCTTAAATGAGTGGGCCAACATAAAAACCTGAACTAGGCGTCGCACCTTGTTATAATGATAATGCTCTCTCTCTCTCTCTCTCTCTCTCTCTCTCTCTCTCTCTCTCTCTCTCTCTCTCTCTCTCTCTCTCTCCGTGTGGAGCGTAGTAACTTTTTGTATGTTCTTGTACTTATCAATATTATAATTCTTTTGATCTGTCTTGGATATTCAAACCTATAACTACTTGATCTCTCTCTCTCTCTCTCTCTCTCTCTCTCTCTCTCTCTCGAGCGTTGTAATTTTTTATGCTCTTGTACTTATCGGATATTATATCTCTTGATCTATCTTGGATATTCAAACCTAAAACTACCTGATCTACTCTCTCTCTCTCTCTCTCTCTCTCTCTCTCTCTCTCTCTCTCTCTCTCTCCTCTCTCTCTCTCTCTCTTTTGAGCGTAGTAATTTTTGTATGTTCTTTTACTTATCGAATATTATATCTCTTTTGATCTGTCTTGGATATTCAAACCTATAACTACATGATCTACACTCTCTCCTCTCTCTCTCTCTCTCTCCTCTCTCTCTCTCTCTCTCTCTCTCTCTCTCTCTCTCTCTCTCTGGAGCTTAGTAACTTTTTGTATGTTCTTGTATTTATCGAATATTATATCTCTTTTGATCTGTCTTGGATATTCAAACCTATAACTACTTGATCTCTCTCTCTCTCTCTCTCTCTCTCTCTCTCTCTCCCCTCTCCCTCTCCCTCTCTCTTTCTCTCTCTCTCTCTCTCTCCTCTCTCTCTCTCTCTCTCTCTCTCTCTCTCTCGAGCGTTGTAATTTTTTTATGTTCTTGTACTAATCGAATATTATATCTCTTTTGATCGGTCTTGGATATTCAAACCTAAAACCACCTGATCTACACTCTCTCTCTCTCTCTCTCTCTCTCTCTCTCTCTCTCTCTCTCTCTCTCTCGAGCGTAGTAATTTTTGTATATTCTTGTACTTTTCGAATATTATATCTTTTGATCTGTCTTGGATATTCAAAACCTATCACTACTTGATCTACATTCTCTCTCTCTCTCTCTCTCTCTCTCTCTCTCTCTCTCTCTCTCTCTCTCTCTCTCTCTCTCTCTCTCGTAGTGATTGTATGTTCTTGTACTTATCGAATATTATATTTCTTTTTATGTCTTGGATATTCATACCTATAACTACTCTCTCTCTCTCTCTCTCTCTCTCTCTCTCTCCTCTCTCTCTCTCTCTCTCTCTCTCTCTCGGTATGTGGGGTTCGTGCTTGTCTTATTTATTCTTTTGTAGTGTATCTTCCAGTCATGTGAGGTCATGAACACTTTTCTATTTTATGATAACCTCAAATCCTTATACGAAGTGAACTCGGTGAAAATCGAGTTTGGCCTAAACCATGCATATTCATATGACCCTCAATAATGTATGCTTATATTCAAATGGGGTTCATGTCGTTACTGCATGTCACTTGTCGAGTTTGTAAAGAATGTTGAAAAGATTGGTCACGTGCCAGTAGAGAGATGCGGTCATATTTAAGAGGAGGGCAGCCAAAGGTGAAGATTTTTCTAGATGAAATTAGTTTTGTGTAAGAAAATCGAATAAAATATATCACTATGAAGGTTTTAAAACATTGTTTGACTGAGTGATTGTATGTCTTGGTATGCGTTATTACCTGTAGTATATTTTTTTTTAAATTTGGCATTGGTTTGGCTTGTAAATAATTTTTCAGGCTTATACAAGAGACCTGCAAGATGATAAATCCATTGATTGTTGCGAGCGGATCGTAAAGTTTCTTGAATATATTTAAATGCATTATTATCCTATTGATGAATGGGTTCATTCCGTACTTTCATTCATAACTATGACTTTATATTAGACGGTAGATTAAAAATCATAGTACTTTTATAGTGGTATTTTGTTCAGATTCCTTGTAAATCACTGTGCCTTGACCTTCATGATATAAATGTAGTTTTATTGGGTAAAATGGACATTTAACAGGAAAAAAAAATAAAAAATAGCATTTGTTATGACAAATAAATTAGGTTTTTGTTGAAAAAATAGAAAATATAAATGTTTTTGTTTCATCAAATACTACTTTTTAATTTCAAAAATGAGGGATTATATGAATAACTTTAAAATATTTAGATAAACAAGTATTTTTTTATATAAAAACTTAGTTTTTATAAGAATAACCCACAAAAAAAATAAAAAAATTAAGAAAAATAGTCTAAAAAAAAAAACATTCTTTAGTACAAAAAATTAATATTTTTTTACAGAAAAACCACAAAACACACACAAAAAAATGATGACTAAATATTATGAAGTGACAATCGTTTGTACGAGTGGGACAACACTTTTAAGAGATGGATTTACATACTGTCACTGTTATGACTTACGAATTGCTTCGCTGGATGACGATTATGATGGAGCGATCTTTGACGGCCTTCTTGAGACATAACTGGGGTTGTTGGCAAATCTAGTTGACCGTGTTGGTAGAATCCTGTTTCTTCCCAAGTACCTCCTTAAAGAAATGAATAAATATATTAGATATAACATACTTTATCGTGTATTTTTTTTTTTAATAGTGATGAATTTGGTTAGTTATCACTATTTTCTGTATGAACTTAATATTATTATAGGCTAATTTGGTTAACCCTTTATTATGGTAGAATCCCATTTTTCACATCTACCGCCTTAAACAAAGGAACGAATAAACGGTAAAAATATCACTTTCATCGTGTTTTTTTTTTCAATAACAATGCTGCAAAATTTGGTTAGATATTACTATTATTTTCTGTATGAACTTAATATTATAATTGGCTAATCTGGTTAACCCTGTATTATGGTAGAATCTCATATTTCACATCTACCGCCTGAAACAAATGAACGATTAAACGGTAAAAATGACACTTTCATCGTGTTTTATAATAATAATGCAGAATTTGGTTAGATATTACTATTATTTTCCATATCAACTTAATATTTTTATTATTATCGTTGCTGTATTTGTGATGTCCATCTCGAACGTGTGTAATATCAGGAGAAAGGTGGACTATTGACCCCTGTTCTGACATTTGTTTATCAGGTCGAGGTCACGTTAAACTTTAATGAACCAGAGACAGTATATAAAATATAAATGTTCCATCAGATCTATATAGATATGTGTAGAAATAATGAAAGTTTGAAAGCGTTGTTATTATGTTGCAAACTAACATTTGAAAGTCAATCAATCACTCTTGCATTAAGCTTTTTTTTTTTTTATTGTTATAGGCAGTGTTTTCACAGTACACTCATAGATAATGGATCGGGAGCCCATAGGTCTATCTGCTGAGTCATCAGCAGCCATTGCCTGGCCCTCCTTGGTTCTAGCTTGGGTGGAGGGGGCCCTTGGGCGCTGATCATATGTAATATGGTCAGTCTCTAGGGCAATGTCACTGTCCCTTGCCTCTGCTATTTATGAGTGGCCTTTAAACCTTAAACCTCAGAGGTATAGTGTATTTTGTGTAAGTTATCTTTGTTCGCTTCCTGTAGATGTTTTGGAGTCTTTCTTTTAGCTTTTGGTTGGTGAGAATGAATGTAACTTTATTTTAATGCATGGGCTAATTGATTTTTTAGTGTAACTATATTATATGTTTTAATGTTGATGTTTTTAAAATATTTTATTTTGATTGTTCATTACTTCTAATATCGTTTATTTATTTCCTTATTTCCTTTCCTCTCTGGGCTATTTTCCCCGTTGGAGCCCTTGGGCTTATAGCATCCTGCTTTTCCAACTAGGTTGGTTTCTTAGCTAGTAATAATAATAATAATAATAATGATGATAATAATAGTAATAACAGCAATAATAATAATAATAATGTATAAATATATTCTTGCTTGAGGGTTCACTCGGGCACAGTTATTTTATTTCTCTTCCTCTTGTTTATATATGAAAGATCTATTTTATTAATGTTGTTACTGTTTTTAAAATATTTTTTATTAATTGTTCCTTACTTGTACTTTATATATTTCTTTGTTCCCTATCCACACTCGACTATTTTTCCCTGTTGGAGCCATTGGGCTTATGGCATCCTGCTTTTCCAACTTGGGTTGTAGCTTAGCTAGTAATATATATAAATTTTATATATATATATATATATATATATATATATATATATATATATATATATATACATACATACATATATACTGTGTATATATATATATATATATATATATATATATATATATATATATATATATATATATATATTAATAGCTAAGTAACAACACTAGTTGGGAAAGCAGATTGCCATAAGCCCAATGGCTCCAACAGGGAAAAATAGTCAAGGGTGGATGGAGAACAAGGAAATATATAAACTAGAAGTATGCAATAATAAAAAAAAGCATTTTAAAAACATTTTATATATATATATATATATATATATATATATATATATATATATATATATATATACATATATACACACATACACACCTTATGCTGTTAGTATTGTTATAATTGCTATTGCATGCTTATACACACATCGGAATTCAGGGTTAATTTTGTGCTGTGCTTGTTTTGTTTGTGTTATCATTCAGGTAAACACTCCAAAGGCAAAGGAAAAGAATACAGAGTAGGAGACTTTTAACGCGGTTGCCACACACAAGCCTCAAGCGGCAAAGTCTCTTTGATCAATCTGATAAGATACGCTGGTTTGTTTTTATTTTCAGCTTTCTCTCGTTGGTTGCCAAATTATGCGTCTGTATGGAAAAGATGGAAAGGAATTTACAGGTTTTGTTAATGTTGAGAGAAATTTAGACATGAGTTTATTTTTTCCATGGTATATTTTAGTGCGAATAGAGGGAAATTGTCATTTATTGCAAACACATATTGTGCCTTCCTCGTGTGGGGTTAAGTAGTTTAGTGGAAAGTGGAGGGGGGTTGTGGTGAGGTCCAGGTGGAGGGGAAGGATGGTGTAGGGATTGGGGTTGGTCGGCAAGATCAAAAGATCCAGGTTTAGACTCTTTGTCTGTCAAAGAGTTCACCCACCCTTGGGGTTGTGACGAGAGGATTAAAAATCCTTTTTCGCCGTTGCACATGGATATATTGCTGCGTAGTGCTCTGTTGCAGATGTTTGGGAGCTGTGGGTATTAAAATGCTGTGAATGTTACAGACTATGGGCTATGACATTTTTTTGTTTTTAGATAGGTTATAATGTAGTTTTATTTTAGGGTAACTTTTTGGTTTTATGGTTTTAAATACGTGTTAGTTTATGTTCAGGTCATTGGAATAACATTTTTTTCCCCATTGGGATTAGGCAATGGCTGATGATGACTCAGCAGTAGACCTATAGGCTCTTCTCCTTAGCTTACAAGGATGGTGAGGTTGCAGACTACAAAAACTGTCGACTTTGAATGAGACTCGAACCCCAGTCCGGCGGAACGCCAAGCAGGGACGTTTTTTTTAGGAGGAGGACAATTTTAATAGTTATGAGTGTATTTATATGGAATATAAAGATTTGATACACTAGAAAATGTCAAATATATCGTAAAGTATCAAATGGAGAACTTTGCCTTTTGAATAAAATTTGTAGCCTGAAACATTTCAGTGTTTTGCAAGTCCGTGTTCTAGATTGTTTATATTATCTTGGCGTCGTTTTGTCTGGGTCAGATGCTAACGTTTAGAGCTCAATGTTCATCCTATTCTGTAGGCTTTCCATATTAACGAAAAGGGACAGGAAATTAGTTCAGTAACTCCTTTTAGAATCAGTTCTGTATTTGAATAAGTTGACCCATCCTAATTAGCTTTATTGCTGAAGCAAACTTCAGTTTATGACTACTTGTCTTGCTAACTATTCATTGGTGTCCAGTCTTATATGGGAATTTTAGAAACCTAACTTTGTTGACATGGCTTGAATGATTTTTCATTGTTTATTTATATTCTCTTGGTAAGAATGATGCTTTCTGCTGAATTTTGAGCTTTTATTGTGTGGTTATTGGGAGTCGATCGTCAGTTATTAATTTTATAAAAGGAAGCTGTAAGGACAATTTATATTTCATAAGGTCATTATGTCTTTACGAATAAACATTGATGCTGCTAAGTTGGTAATCTATTTAAGGCACCTTCCTAGGTTGTGTATATTTTATATATGTCTTCAGGTTGAATGAAAATTACCGCACGTACAGTAAAATGTTTTAATCAACCAAAAGAGAAGACAGTTTTAATAAGCGGGTATTCAACAACTGACCAAATCCATATTTTTAATCAGCTAATGAAAAAATCAAGTGAGGATGACAAACCACTATGTATGACATTTATGGAATATGAGAAGGCTACAACACTTGAAGATATCTATATGGGTAGTATAGCAATCCTAAAACTAGGTAAAGATAGTGAGAAAATTCTTATTGAGAAAGGAGCTAGCAGGGAGACCCCATCTCTCTTAAATTATTCACAGCATGCCCAAAAGTTTTTTTAGAATTTAGATTGGGAATTTTAGGGATTAACATTAATGGGGAATTCCTAAACAACTCAAGCTTTGCAGATGACAGTTCTATATAGTGAATCATGGGAGGAATTGCAAAATATGATTGATATGAATAGAGAAAGCAGAAATTTAGGACGGAAAACGAATGGGAGTAAAATCAAGATGATAATCAATATAAATGCAGCGAGACAACAAATAAGAGTTGTGGATGAACTTTTAAAGATTGTTATATTTATACACATACACAGATACATACACACACAATTTTCCCCCGAAGAAAGAAACTCCTAAAAGGTATAGCCTTCCAGTTCGTTTGCAAGTCTCTGTAGCTGAGGTAGTGACCCTAAAGCCGCTAGTTCCCATTTTCAAATGGGTCGACTGATGGGCTTCATGTCGAGATCAAACTTCTGGATGTACTGTGTGTGTGTGTATATATATATATATATATATATATATATATATATATATATATATATATATATATATATATATATATATATATATATATATATATATATATATATATATATCATCAGCCGTTAATAGTTCACTGCAGAAAAAAGACCTCAGACCTGTCCTTCCACTTGCTTCTGTTTGTGGTCTTTCTATGCCAGTTCTCACCCGCAGACTTTCTTAGTTCGTCATTCTATCGTCTTCTCTTCCTATCCCTGCTTCTTTTGCAATTTCTATGGGCCCCATTCTGATATTCGTAATGTCTTATCTGTCATTTTCA
>NC_090740.1:25533470-25563470 GCF_036898095.1 Palaemon carinicauda
TATATTTATTTATTTATATGCATAGGCCTACATGGCTGAGGACTATGAAGTGTGAAGTAGGAGATGATGAGTGGAAGAGTATTGATTTAAAAGCTCAAGATGGAGACGACTGGCGAAATGTAACCGAGGCCTTTTGCGTCAATAAATGTAGGAGATGGTGATGATGACAAAATTAAAAAAAAAAAAGATTTAGCGACGATATTAGTTTGCCATAATGCATATACTTTTGTTGGTGCTAAATGTTAAAGTTTACTGAGGAGTACAAGTACTGGTGAATTAAAGTTGGTAGTCTTTGGGAAAGACGGTTTAGATCTCTAGATAGTGAGAACTTATGAATCATGATTTGCAATATGCATAATTTTTATTCAACGTAGATTTTTTCTTGTATATTTAGGGATGTACTGTATAACTACGTATATTAACACGTCATTTGCTCCCTTTTTAATGTTATTTAACTTTTATAACATATTTACTTCTAGTGGCATTTTTAAATTCATATCAGAAGTAGGTCTTCTTAATGCTATTTAACTTTTATAACATATTTACTTCTCTGGTTTTAATTGTATATTCTTTTAATCTTTATTTATAATAAACTATATCGGCGTCAATGACTTTCGATGGCAGGATGCCAGAAAACTTCAAATCAATCAATCAATCTCTTTTGCAATAATGCATGTTTTTTTTTTTTTTTTTTTTTTTTTTTTTTTTTTTTTTGAATGATAAAATTTACTGAGCAGTACAGGTGCTGGTGACTTGTGGTAGCCAGACTTACTCAACGATGATTTCGATAATGAGAACTGGTCATTCATGATTTGCAATATACATAATGTTTATACAGCGTAGATTTTTTTTTTTACTTAACTGCGTATCCACGTGATTTGCTCCATTGGCTTGGGGGTGGGGGGCGGGGGTGGGTGGGGGGGGGGGGGGGGCAAGCCGCTGATATTAATTAATGGTAGTGTTAGGATAGCGTTAATTTTTTTTTTTATCAATCGTTGGGCAGTTCTGATTATTTGGATTACATCTGTACTCTTTTAATCTTTGATGTGAGCCGGCTGATAATGGAAAGAGGAATTGACGGTCATTAATGGTATTTTAATGAAGTCACTTGATTTTAGTTATGCCACAAAGTCAATACAATATACCAGATCAAATTTGAAGATATGGTGTGTTATGAAGACTATATTCATCTCGCTGGAATGAGGTTCCAGGAATTTGTTATATTAGATTTAAACTTTTCTTTATTTAGGAAACTTTTTTAGGAACCTGTATCAAATCGAAATAAACTTTTTAGGAACTTGTATTAAATTGAAATAAACTTTTTAGGATTTTTGATTAAAATGAAATAAACTATTTTAGGATCTTGTATTAGATTTAAATTAACCTTTTTAGGAACTTGTTTTGAATTGGAATAAACTATTTTAGGAATTTGTATTAAATTTGAATTAACCTTTTTAGGAACTTGTATTAAATTTTAATTAACCTTTTTAGGAACTTGTTTTAAATTGGAATAAACTATTTTAGGAATTTGTATTAAATTTAAATTAACCTTTTTAGGAACTTGTATTAAATTGAAATAATTTTTTTCAGGAACTTGTATTGAATTTAAATAAAAAAAAAATTAGGAACTTGCATTGAATTAAAATAAGCATTTTTTAGGAACTGGTATCGAATCAAAATAAACTATTTTGGTGGAACTTGTATTATATTGAAACATATCTTAGGAGCTTGTATCAAATGGAATATTTTATTTTTTTTTTTTTTTTTTTTTTTTTTTTTTTTTTTTTTTTTTTTTTTTTTTTTTTTTTGCTTTAAGAAACTAGTTTGATAAAGGATTCAAGTGGAAAGGATGAAGCATTGTTATTTCAAGTATCAAGATAAGTGGTAGGTATTGGTAAGGTGCTTTGAACCCTATGTCTAGGTTGATGGTGGAATTGAAATAGGTCGAGTTTTAATGGATAAAGCGATGTATTTATAACTATGCCTTTATTGTATTTGACAATATACTAGGTTGTATATGCTGTATACCTGCGGTGTGACTTGATTGATCCAAGGTCTTCATGGTTAGGGAGAATGAACTCATCAATTGAACTGTTTATATAATCATATAGCAAGGTATTGCTGATTGTGATAGTTTGTTTATATGAATATTTCTAATGGTTTTTACTATATTTGTCGACAGTACTTTTGTATTTGAAATATATTCATTTACTAGTTTACATTTCCGTACATTAGTTTGTGCATTCATAGGATTGTGAAAGTTTTTTTTTTTTTTTTTTTTTTTTTTTTTTTTTTTTTTTTTTTTAGGTAACATTGCCAAAGGTTAATTTGTGCATTCGTAGGTTTGTAATAGGGTTTTTGCTAGTTTACATTTCCACAAATTAATTGGTGCATTCATAGGATTGTGAAAGTTTTTATTTTTTACCCGTTTACATTGTCGTGCATTAATTTGAGAATTCGTAGGTTTGTAAAAGTTATCTCTTTTCTAGTTTACATTTCCGTACATTAGTTGGTGCATTCATATGATTGAAAAAGTTTTTTTTCTAGTTAATATGGTCGTACATAAATTTGAGAATTCGAAGGTTTGTAAAAGTTTTCTTTTCTAGTTTACATTTCCGTACATAGTTGGTGCCTTCCTATGATTGTAAAAGTATTTTTTTTCTAGTTTACATTGTCGTACATTAATTTGAGAATCCGAAGGTTTGTAAAAGTTATCTCTTTTCTAGTTTACATTTCCGTACATAAGTTGGTGCAATCGTAGGTTTTAAATCTCGGGAAATCCCATTGAAGATTGTCATAGTTTTAGTGGTGTAACTGGTTAGTGGTGGAGAAGGAAATGAGATAAGTACTGATAAAAAGGAACGAGTGATCGAACAGCCACTTTTGATAGGGTTATCAGACCGATAGCAAAACACCAGTAACCAGGAGATTGATCAAAACCGCTGAGAATGCAAAAGAAACACAGTACTGAGTTTATACGTATTTATATTCGTCGTTGGATCTGAAAGTTATTCTTCATATTTTTCATTCGTTTTAATTTTGTTTTACGAATTTCAAATGGATGTGAATAACTTTGATTGGCGAACAAATATAGTTTATACGTATTTATATTCGTCGTTGGGTCTTCGGAAGGTTTTTCATCATATTTTTCACTAAATTTGATTTTGTTTTACGATTTTCATATGGAGTTTAATTACATTTATTTAAGAACAAATATAGTTTACACGTATTTATATTCGTTGTTGGGTCATCGGAAGGTTTTTTTATCATATTTTTCACTAAATTTGATTTTGTTTTACGATTTAATTATGGATTTGAATTACTTTTATTTAAGAGCAAATATAATTTATACGTATTTATATTCGTTGTTGGATCTGAAAGTTATATTTTTCACTGGATTTAGTTTTGTTTTTCGTTTCAAATTACTTTTATATGCGCAGTGCCTATACCTTGGCCCCAAATACTGCACCATCTATCCTAAAATCTAAGTAAGCTATATTTTATCCATCCAACCTTATGTATTTAATCGCTATTTTGAGTTTAAGATTTAGAAAAGTAAATTACTTATCAGTTTGAAATGGAATGTTGGCAAATATGCGATTGGAAAAGAAGCTGTTTTGTGTGTGTGTGTGTGTAATTTAATGAAATTACTGAATATTCGTATTTACTAATGTGCTTAGATAGGTGGGCTGGAACAAACATCTTCCATTACCTTAATTTTATGAATATATTTTTATTTCAATGCCAGAGAATTTGTTAACTTTTATTGTATTTTTTTTTTGTAGAAAAGAAAAATCCTATATTAATTTTATTTTTATTTTGTTTCAGGTATGTTACAGTCAGAATTGCAATGTTGAGTAAAAGGTAAGTCAGTATAATAACTATTTCTCTCTTTGTATTTGATTTGCAAATGAAACACGAAGAAAAGTAGGACCTTTTTCTTGTTCAATATTAGACTGATATTTGTGAAAAGGAATATAAGCATTGTAAAAAATAAAAAATATTTGGAATAAAGGCTTGCAATTTGGAGAAGAATATGGCCCAATATAATTTTCGCAAATCAAAATCTGCTAGGCCTATATGAGCAATATCTCAAATGTTGCCACTCGTTAGTCGGTTAGGATGAATTTCTTTGAAGCATATTGAACAGCAAAAGCCTTTAAATGATTAATAAAATATATACGAATTATTAACATTGTGTTCGTTATATTAAAAGAAATTCGCCAAACAATACAAGCTGCACAATCCTAAGTATGCAGTTAATTCCAGTAGTTATGCCTTCATCATAAGCCTTAACATTATACAGTATTCTAGAAGTTTTATTCCAGCTTTGATCAGGTCGTTGAATGGTCTTCCTAACTTAAAAATTTCAAACTTGCAACGAAAGTTTTCATGTTGATCAGGCTGACATAAATATCTTTTTAGTTTATTTATAAAATATCTATTTTAATGTCACTATTTTTAAAACATTTTATTCGTTCAATGCTCTTCGAGTAGTTTATTTATTTCCTTGCCAAGATTCTCGGACATGATGTGTCGTACAATAATAGTGGTATTTTTAAATCTATTTCCGATGCAGGTCTTCTGAAACCTATCTAACTGTTATATGGATGTTTTTGTTTTTAATGTTTTAAACTGAATTGGTATTTATTTGTTTTTATAACAAATAATATCGGCGTCAATGACCTTAGATGTCAGGATGCCAGATAACTCATAATAAATCAATCAATCCTTAGGGCATTGTCATTTGCCCTTGCCTCTGCCATTCATGAGTGGCCTTTAAACCATGCATCAGCGCCTGACCTTGGGGCTCAAAGATATACCAAACCATCTTCCGGTAGTGTTATTGTAAACAATGAAAGAGGCCAATCTATATCCTGTACAAGAATCCTTAAAAGAGCAATGACGTTGTAAAAATCTCGAAATACGCATGCACGTTCTTGTACTGGAGGAGCTTAACATAAGATCGAAAAGCTGTTCTGTCGAAATCATACTTACCTCTATCTCTCAGTTTCAGTATAGAAAGAAGTTATCAAGAACTTCCTCATCATCATGTCCTACGCCCACTAACGCAAACGGCCTTAGATTTTGCGAGTTGTCTGTATCTTGAGCTTTTAAATCAATAATTCACTGTTCATCTTCTACTTCACGCTTCATAGTCCTCACCCATGTAGGCCTGGGTCTTCTAACACGCTTCATAGTCCTCAGCCATGTAGGCCTGGGTCTTCTAACTCTTCTGGTACCCTTAGGAGAGTATTAGGAGTTAAATGGCAGTACAGGATTAGAAATGACACTATAATAGAGATTACTGGAGTGTCATATGTGGATGAGATCATGGTGAGGGGCAGATGGAGATGGTTTGGCCATGCTCTTCGCACTCCCCAAGAGAGATCAAGAACTTAATCGATGCGAATTGACACCGTTTTGCTAAGGTTTTTCGATAAAGTTGAACACTTTTTACAATATGCTAATGCCCAAAGAAGAGCTTATACTTGCGCCCTTGGGAGCCTGGCTCTGGCTATGCATCTACCTACCAAGTAGAACGTTTTGGGCTAGTGATATCAGTAACACTCGTTTATTTGCTGGCAATTCCTGCCATATTGAGATTCCCTAGAAAACTGTAAACGATTCAGTTATTCTAGTGTATGAGTTGCAAGTCTAGCTCTATATGGCACCTTGTATGCAATCCACAAGTCATGTTGAAGATTGTCAATAACCGCAGCAAAAACATAATACCCAAGTCCACACAACGGGGAGATTCGATGATTTAACTCTCTCTCTCTCTCTCTCTCTCTCTCTCTCTCTCTCTCTCTCTCTCTCTCTCTCTCTCTCTCTCTCTCTCTCTCTCTCTCTCCTCGATTTTCTTAGTTTGATAAGACAGTGACAGAAGGAGAACAGTGAAGAATTGCATGACTTGGCTCATTGTAGCCCCCCCCCCCCCCATATCACGAACCCTCCTGGAGTGATAAGTGTAATGAATTTCCTGTGAGGATCAAGTGTCTGAAGCTGTTTAAAGGCCGCTCATAAGTGACAGAGGTGAAGGACAGTGACAATACCTTAGCTAGCATGGCTGTCCCCTAAAGACTGGCCATATGATCAGCGCCCAAGGCCGCTCTCCACCCAAGCTAAGACCAAGGAGGGCCAGGGTATGGCTGCTGCTCGCCAAAATCCCCCATCCCTAGGTCACAAGACTGGTGAGGTTACAGACACTACAAGAAATTATCGAGCTTGAGCGGGATTCGACCTGCAGTCTGGCCATCGCCAGACAGGGTCGTTTCCACTAGGCCAGTATAGCCCTTACCTTTTACTTAGTTTTATTTAAGGAATTGTCGACTAAATTTGGAAAGTTTGGCCTCTTTACTATTGATTTCAGTTTGTTGTATTACTGGGAAGGGAAATTCTTGCTGTATTCCGAACGAACACAGAAATGGTATTTGTTCCTTACGAAGTAGGTTTAGGTAGTTGTTGTGGTAGAGATATTTTTGTTTTATGTTTTGCTCGCATATATTAGGCTACGTTGGGCCGGATCAGTAAAAAGAACCATAAATCATATTATTGTGCTTAAGCCAGTATAGGAATCGTAGTGTCCATATGAAGTGGTCAATTTGATTTTAGAGGAACGCTAAGTAAAAAGAAGATAAAGTGATTGATTTACATATTCTGCGTATTCTTATAGATTTTTATGATCTTTAAGTTCCTCCCTCCCCCTTGCACACACACACACCCTTTACGCTATCTAATTATAAGTTAGATCGATCATAGCAGTGCATAAGTACTTGAACATGTCTACCCAAAAGTAACTAGAATAGGAAAATGTGATTAGTAAAGTATAAGAAAGCACACGAGTTATTTAAAGCATTATGAGTGGAAAATCAACTCGACGATATTCGTAGTCGCGAGTTCAGAACAGAAAATCACTTTCAGTATTTTTTTCTGCAAGTCAATAAGTAATTGCACTTTCCAAGAACTGGACGTATGCAGTGTTGCAATCTGTGGTTGTGTATTTTATACATAACACAAATAAGATAATTGTGTTTGCTTATTATATTGATGAGATCACTTATGTATTTCTTGACGAAAGCATCTAATATTTCTATAATAATTTCTGTATTTCTTTTGGTGATGAATGTAATGTACAAGAGGCCGCACATACACTTTGCTTAACTCTATTTAAGGTCAGGACGCAGCCATGTACATAATTTCCGTAAAGCGCATTCATGCATTATACAAGCATGTTGGTTTGCATGCTGGTAGTTGAACTTGAATCGTACGGAGGAAGGTATGCTACTTGTGTTTATATATTGACGAGTACTGGGAACTGTCCTTCCAGGTAGTTACTTGGAAGGCGACTTAATCTAGGCTTCTCTATTTCGGACGTTGCTTTCGTCGTGGATTTCTTATTGTACAGTTGGACACATGAATTCCTGGCTCACCACGGTCTGAGGTAGTACGTATTACACCCTCACGGGTTGTTGTGGCTTGATTGGTAACGTCTCTGCCTGGTGTTTGCCAGACGGGGGTTCGAATCCCGCTCAGACACGTTAGTTCCTTCAGTGTCTGAAACCTTACCATCCTTGTGAGCTAAGGTTGGGGGGTTTGGGGGAGCCAATAGGTCTATCTGTTGAGTCATCAGCACCCATTGCCTTGCCCTCCCTGGTCCCAGCTTGGTGGAGAGGGGGCTTGGGCGCCGATCATATGTATATAAATTCAGTATCTTGGGCATTCTCCTGGTTGCTAGGGCAATGCTACTGTCCCTCGCCTCTGCCATTCATGGGCGACTTTTAAACCTTTAAACTGCGCAATGCCTCAAGTATAATGATAGTGTAGGGAGAGTGGTCGGCGGGGCTACACGCAGGAACTCTCCACTCAGTAAGCGTGTGACACGGTGTATTTCTTCAGAGGTAGGTAGACCAGCAATTCCTGTGTCCAAATGTACGTAGATTGTTTTTTTTTTTCCAGATCTTATTTTCCAGCTGATCTAAAAGAAATTTGCTTATAACAAAATTAAATCACAAGGGGTTGTAGACATGTCGATAACTCTTTAGGTTCCATTGTATTTGAAGGTTGCTAAAACATAAATCAGTCTTGCATACTATAGCTGGTCAAAACTGTTATTTTATAGATCTTTGTATATATATATATATATATATATATATATATATATATATATATATATATATATATACATATACATATACATATATATATATATATATATATATATATATATATATATATATATATATATATATATATATAGTGGAAGAAAATCATTGGTAAAAATCCTTGAACTCGTTTTTAATGGATTTAACCTATATTTAACACTGTTAAACATTATATATATATATATATATATATATATATATATATATATATATATATATATATATATATATATATTATATATATATATATAATGTATATCACATTGGCAACACTGAAACCCATCAGTGTCCACCTCATCTTGTTTTAACTGGCAGCTTGGCTCAGTGTGCCTAAAACTTGTCAGGGTTTTTGACTTCGCATCACATGTGCAGTGCATTCATCATGACTGGCTGAAAGTGTGACACCAGTATAAGGAAAAGTTTAAAAAATATATATCCCTCAACGTAATGCATGTAGAGCAACATGCTTAGGGGAATAATCTATGAAGGGACTCGCAAAGCACCTTATCTAAGCGGTAAATGTCATTAATTTGCTGTATGATTAGAAGAAAGTGATTTTATTTTGGAACATTCATTAAGACAATATTTATCCACATTTTATTCTGATTTGAATTACCCATTTTCAATTATATCACTCTTGATCACTTTTCCCCTTCCAGAATAGCCAAACAAAACTAAGAAATAATTTAAACCACTTCACTCTAATGTATATATATGTGTGTGTGTATGTTTAAAAAGTTGATTGAATATTGGTGTAAAAAAAAGTTAATAATTAAAATTCCAAAAATCTCCAATAGTTTTATTATTTTAATGGAATTTTACCGATATTCTTCAGAATTGTGTGTGTTTGTTTGTGTGCCTTCATTCTTCATCTCCCCTTCCCTATCATTAGCACGTTATAAACACGGATCAGTGCTCAATGTTTGTGTGCGTATGTTTTAAAAGTTGATTGAATATTGGTGTAAAAATAAAAGTTAATAATTAAAATTCCAAAAATCTCCAATAGTTTTATTATTTTAATGGAATTTGACATATATATATATATATATATATATATATATATATATATATATATATATATATATATATATATATACATATATATACATATATATATATATATATATATATATATATATATATATATATATATATATTATATTTATATTTATATACTTTTGTCCGTCCGAGGATTCGAACCTGAGCGCTGTCAGAATATAGGTGACATTGATTACTGTTCTACTCGATGATCCCATTGCAGAGCGATTTCGATATTAAAAAAGTATAGGCTAATTGGCTTATTGGATAAAGATAAAAACAATTACAAGTGTAAGTTATAAAATATATTGTATTTAAATTGCTTATGATTACATATTTTTAACCTCAAAACCAAGTGAGTTAGTTTTTACCCCCTTTCCATTATTGCCATCCTTGCATATGCATAGATCTTATTGTTAACATGTAACATGATTGACAGATATAGCCTCCTTCATTCACTTCAAATTCATATTTCTCATACGCTTTCTCCTCAACCAAACTGTATAAGAATATTCTCTCTCTCTCTCTCTCTCTCTCTCTCTCTCTCTCTCTCTCTCTCTCTCTCTCTCTCTCTCTCTCTGTTTTAGACATTTCAGTAAGGAACAACATGATTCTTCACCGTTCCTCATATCCCCTACTGGCTACCTCTTAACATTATTTAAATATTTACTTCGTATCTTCACAAAGTTGGTATTTGGTTTTACTTATAAAAATGATGTGTAAATGGTAGACTTGTTAACTCTACTGAGATTGGGATAATGGTGAAACAAAAGAGTAAATATAAGATTTCATGGAATAGAAATATTGTAGTAACATCTTTATCTCTTATTGAATTCAAGGTATCTTGAGCGTGTTCTATCTTTCCCCTGAAAATTAATTTGAAAAAGAATTACGACAATTTTGCAAGAACGAGCGTTGCCAAAAGATATGAGATTTCATAGAATAATGTAATCTCTTTATTTTATATTGATTGCAAGGTATCTTGAGCGTGTTCTATGCTCGCCCCAGAAAATTAACTTGAAAAAAAAAACTTAGACAACATAGTTTTATAAGAACAAACGTTGCCAAAAAAAGATATAAGATTTTATGGAATAATGTAATTTTTTTATCTCATTAATTGCAAGGTATCTTGAGCGTGTTTTATCCTTCCCCAGAAAATTAACTTGAAAAAAACTTAGACAACAGAGTTCTATAAGAACAAGCGTTGCCAAAAGAAATATAACATTTTATGGAATAATGTAATGTTTTTAGCTCATTAATTGAAAGGTATCTTGAGCGTGTTTTATCCTTCCCCTGAAAATTAATTTGAAAAAGACTCAGCAGAATTTTACAAGAAGAAGCTTTGCCATCATATATCCATAACAATTAAGAAGAGCTCTATCTAACATCATGTTAGTGTACATTCTTAAGAGACTTGTGATTGGTAGACGAAAAAAAAGTTACCGAAGGAAACAATAGACCTTGGGAAGTTATCGCCCTAGATCTTTCAAGAAGTTCCCCTCTTTTAATCCCTCTCCCCTCGCGTATGATTTGATGAGTCTCCCCTCTCTTTACTTCCTCCTCCGAGCCTTCCATTATTTTAGAACGTCCATCCACCTTATTCTCCTCGTACGCTTCTCTTCCCGAGATTGGCCCTCTCCATGGTCCTCATCCTTGGCACCAACAGGCACTTAAGAGCCCTCTACAAGTGGCACTTGGACCACTATTTTTTGGTGTAACTTATGCTTTCTTTCGAGATACTACAGTTGTGGGTGGCAGAACCTTTTTTTTATATCTTTCTTTTATGTAAGTATTTAGGGATTGGAGGATTAGAGCAGAATCTTGTGATAATGTTATCCAGGAAAGCTGATATCTTGGATTTTAATTGTTGAGGTATTTTTATTCTTCGGATTTTCTTACAAATGTATGATTTTTGCAAATTTTTATGTATATATATATATATATATATATATATATATATATATATATATATATATATATATATATACTGTATACACACACACACTAGTGTGCACAACCCGTCATAAATGGCGGTCAATCATTTAAATAGATATGCACATACGCGCAGACATGGATTCACTCCTTCTCACTCCCTCATGGGAAACCCCCCCCCCCCCTCTCTTACCAGGGTATGACTATGCCTCCCCCTACCCAAGGGATGGAAAGAACGAGTAGTTATACATCTGGCATTGCCGTTGAGCGTGAATGGAATTTTATATATATATATATATATATATATATATATATATATATATATATATATATATATATATATATATATATATATATATATATATATAAGAAAATGAAGTGGGAAATATGTCATGTCTATTGAAGTCGGGAGGAGAAAAAGCGCAGCAACTAGTGAGTGAGTGGGAAATTTTTTGAGAGGAGAAAGTCGATTGTAGGTTTTAGTAAGAAGGTTGAATTTAGATTAAAACAAAGATTTTGGATTAATCAATGTCAATTTGGATGGAAGTGATTGATTTGTGCCGATGTTTATGAGTATAAGCAATAGGATGAGTCGATCCCAGTATAGGTCAAGTAAGGTAGGTAACTTATATGACCGAGGTTTTCAAAATTTTTCCTCGTAGTTTTTTTTTTTTTTTTAAGTTTTTATAGTTTATGTATGAAAGATCTATTTTAGTGTTGTTCCTGTTCTTAAAATATTTTATTTTGATTGTTCATTACTACTCTTGTTTATTTATATTTATATCCTCGTGTCCTTTGCTTACTGGGCTATTCTTTCCTGTTGGAGCCGTTGGACTTATAACATCCTGTTTTTCCAACTAGGGATGTAGATTAGCTAGTAATAATAATTGTATTAATGTTTTAACTTTTTATGATAAGATTTAAAATTATATTTATCACTGATATGTTGTATCTAACATATTTACTATATATTTTGTTTTATTAATATTTTAGCATTGATATAAATATTTTCTTCCTAAATTTAATCTGGCCAGCGCTTTGAGTCGAGATAAGCTCACTGGGCTGGCTAATCTCCTCTTTTTATTAAATGATAATAAAATTACTATGAAAAAGCATGTTTGAATTGTGTGTTTAAAAAAGTTGATTGAATATTGATGTAAAACATTCAGAATAATTAAAATTCCAAAAATCTCCAATTGTTTTATTATTTTAATTTAATTTGACCGATATTCTTCAGAATTGTGTACGTTTGTTTGTTTGTGTGCCTTCATTCTTCATCTCCCCTTCCCTATCATTAGCACGTTATAAACACGGATCAGTCTCCAATGTTTGTGTGTGTATGTTTAAAAAAGTTGATTGAATATTGATGTAAAAAAAGTCAGAATAATCAAAATTCCAAAAATCTCCAATCGTGTTATTATTTTAATGGAATTTGACAGATATTCTTCAGATTTGTGTGCGCATGTGTTTGTTTGTTTGCGTGTGTATGTGTTTAAAAAGTTGATTGATTGTTGGTGTAAAAAAAAAGTCAGAATAATTAAAATTCCAAAAATCCCCAATGGTTTAATATTTTAATTTAATTTGACCGATATTCTTCAGAATTGTTTGTTTGTTTGTGTGCCTTCATTCTTCATCTCCTCTTCCCTATCATTAGCTCGTTTTAAACACGGGTCAGTGCTGAAAGCTTGTGTGTGTGTATGTTTAAAAAAATTGATTGAATATTGGTGTAAAAAAAAAGTTAATAATTAAAACTCTAAAAATCTCCAATCGTTTTATTATTTTAATGGAATTTGACCGATATTCTTCAGAATTGTGTGTTTGTCTGTTTGTTTGTGTGCCTTCATTCTTCATCTCCCCTTCCCTATCATTAGCACGTTATAAACACGGATCAGTCCTCAATGTTTGTGTGTGTATGTGTTTAAAAAAGTTGATTGAATATTGATGTAAGAAAGGTCAGATTAATTGAGATTCCAAAAATCTCAATTCCTCTTATTATTTTAATGGAATTTGACCGATATTCTTCAGAATCGTGTGTGTTTGTTTGTGTGCCTTCATTCTTCATCTCCCCTTCCCTATCATTAGCACGTTATAAACACGGATCAGTGCTCACCGTGCAGGGGGGAATAAATTCAGACGCCGTGAGAAAGTGAAAGGGTAAAAAAAAAATAAGGATTTGGGATTTGTACATTTTTGGGGGGAGACGATGGCCAGCCGAGCGAATGACAATTCCAGAGGGGGATTAAATGGGCTGCGCTTGTTATGGAGAGAAGGGACGACTTTTACCTCGTTAAAGCTGTCTGAGAGCACGCGGCTGACATAGGCTTTCTTTATGGCTTTTTATTAGATAGCTGTATGCGTTTTTTCTTCTCATGGTAGTCGTATGTCGTTTAAGTCGCGTTTGTTAAATGTCTTTAATATTTGTCTGGGGTTTGTTGAATATTTTTTATGGTTGTAGCGTGTTCGTTAATTTTTTTTTTTTACCTTTGAATTGCATTTGTTGAGTATTTTTAACGTTTGAATCGTGCTTGTTAAATTTTTTATTACATTTTTTTTATTATTGTTCATTTAAGATAAACAATTAGCAAGACCTAAAGTAGCTCATTTACCTCTGATAATTAATCTGACGGACAAAAATACAAATTCGTCAATTTAAATGACAATTAGGTCTAAATTATCCAATACTTAATACTAAGTCTGCACTTAATTTTGAGTCTTGCCTTCTTAACCATTAAGCTCAAAACAACACAGTTTTCTAGACTTTTTTTTTCAGTTGGAATCTGTTAGCTTAATTGGTGAAACTTCATTATTATTATTATTATTATTATTATTATTATTATTATTATTATTATTATTACTACTACTGGGTAAATTACAACCCTAGTTGGGAAAGCAAGATGCTATAAGCCCAAGGGCTCCAACAGGGAAAGATAGCCCAGTGAGGAAAGGAAACAAGGAAATAAATAAACTACAAGAGAAATAATGAACAATTAAGATAACATTTTAAGAACAGTAACAATATTGAAATAGATATATCATATATAAACTATAAAAGCTTCATAAAGAAGAGGAAGAGAAATAAGATAGAATGTCTAATTTTTTTCTTCTATATTTTAGCGTTAACAGGTTATCGATAATGAATAATATTGTCGTGATTTCATAACATTAAAGATAACGGATACGTGTTTCATATGCACTGTTCATAACAGAATTACTTATTTAAACAGTTGTAATGTTTCAAAGAACGCTTATTTATTGCTTTCTAGATTATCTTTGTAAACTTAGGAAACAAATCTTCCTGTTAACAATTAGATACATTCATTCATTATTGTTTTACCGGAAACTTGTATTAGTTCATTAAAATATCATTTGAATAATTGTATGTTTCGTAAAGAGTATATGGCATTGTTTACATCTTTTACACGATATAGATATTTTTTCATGAAGCATCTTTAAAGGGGTTTCACAATGTATAAAGTTTGTTACTCCGTTCATGATTGGCACACAATGTGTGTAACACTTGTTCTAACGTTGGCAGTACATCGGTGTACTGCAAACCACATATTTTTGCCAAACCTTGAGCGAGAACTTTATTTTTCACAAATTTGCACAAGTGTTTTCACTGTGTGACTGGTGTATATACTTACATGTGGGTGAGTTTTTAAGTGTCTGTTCATGTGTATACGTGTACGTGTGTGTATGTATCCATGCATGTACACAAATCATCATCAACATCTCCTCCTACGCCTATTGACGCAAAGGGCCTAGTCCGTCTCTTTTGGCCGGTTCCCAGCGCTCTGTACAATACGTCCTATCGTTGCTAACTCAAGCCCGGATTCCGATGTTACCCTCAATATCTTGTATCTCCCAGACACTGGATTTGTCTGGATTTAATGTGATTTAAAGTGTGTTTAGTAACTATTAAATAATGTTTTAAAATCTCTTAGATTAAGGTTGATTAATATTTAAAAATCTCTTAGGTTAAGGTTGATTAATATTTAAGCATCTCTTAGGTTTAAGTTGATTGATATTTTAAAATCTCTCAGGTTAAAGTTAATTGATCTGTTGTCTTGCTTCTACTCTTCATGAAGTCTGAGTAACATCTTTTTTAGTGTACGGAATCAGACCGGTTTTATTTCTTAGCTGAAGTTTCTTGAACGTTGTAGTCACCATTTAAAAGAACAAGCGAGCGAATCAAACCTCACAGCTAAGTCTTATTAGACAAGAACAACACTGCGGTTGTGATGACTTGTTTTGAAAGGGATATTATGACAGCTGACCGGCCTACTTTGCACAGTTTTCTAGTGGTGGTTTTTCTGCGTTTGAGTTTAGTTACGTGATACTAACCGATCAGATATTTCATTTTTTATTTTTATTTAATGTAGTTCTGTCATTTTATTTCTCTGTAGATATTTCAATTTACTGTATTGAAAATGCCTTGTAGACGCTTTATGAAATTTATCAGAGGGGTATTAATTTTTTTGGAATAATAGTCATTAACATTGTCTTTGCATTAGAACAAGAAAGACTTGAGTATTAAAACAATGTGTGGTTTTATGGACTATGCATGGGGTTTTTCACGAAATGTGAAATGTATTGAGTAACACCGTTGATTATTTAATTACTAATACAACCTATCTAATTGATAAGGCATAAATTTCTTGTTCAATAGTCTAGCCATTTTGATATCTATTGTCAATTTTTGTTGCATGTTTTATGTGGATATTTTCACTATTTGTTTTTCAGGTAAGCAAGAATTTATGTATACATGTGGTGAAAAGGAATACTTAACGAAGATAATTCTCTCTCTCTCTCTCTCTCTCTCTCTCTCTCTCTCTCTCTCTCACTTCACATGCAACAGGCTCAAGGACACATGGATTGTGGGAATTCTGGAAGCTCGCTACACAACATCCTCTTCCATAGAACGCTTCAAGTATCACCTGGTTTAAAGGTTTACATGTTAACGATAAACTATTACGGTGTATTTCTTAGTGAACTGAAGCTGAGAAATGTGAAACCAAATAGTAACCAGTACAGTGACAATGATACTGATATTGGCAAAAAAAAAGTGAAAATTAGTAAACAGAAAGCCTTGTACAGTTGGCTTCATTAATTCCGGTACACGGAAGTCTTCTTAGCTTCCCATAAAGTGTACCGGAATTAATGAAGCCAACTGTACAATTGGGGTCAAATACTCGATACCCGAATCCCCTTTATATTGTAACCCAGTGGAGATTGCGCATATATCATTTTTTCCCCACCGTCTCAAATCTATGGAAGCTTCTACCTGGCTGTGACCCTTTCACCTATTAAAACGCGCGTTAGACAAATTCCTGGATGTCAAACCATGTGTAATGCCTCTGAACCGTTTCAGTGACCCCCTAGTACGGGGTGCAATTCTAACTCTGTCTGGCATCTTATATTCAGTTCTGAAGTCTGATTTGACATCAATGCTTTCAATAACTATGATAAGTAATAAATCAGTCCACGTAGGGGAGTGCCTTAACGAGTTGATACCCCCCAACCCTAATGTGGTGGAACTAATCTCTCTCTCTCTCTCTCTCTCTCTCTCTCTCTCTCTCTCTCTCTCTCTCTCTCTCTCTCTCTCTCTCTCTCTCAGAGAGAGAGTTTTTCCATCAATGATCTCAATAGTTATTGAAGAATTGTCGCCTCTTTATATACAACTGCAAGGTAGTTTGGTTATGTCAAAGTGAGGCCTTACTTACTTTGACATATTTTGAAGATTTTTGGTCCTGCTCCCCACAAGAAGCTTCGGTGCTCTTTTTGTCACGTACTTTATTGTGGACATTTTCAGAATCATGCAGCGTATTTCGTTTTAACTGTCAAATTCATACGTAACGAGAGGGGTACTCAGACCTCCGCCGCGGCAGCTTATTTCTTGAGCTTTTGTTTGACCGTGATCTTGACCTTTCAAAATCTAATCTTTTCTAGCTTTTTACATGGCAGTTAATCCCTGAAAGTTTCATTACTCTACGATTAAAATTGTGTCCAGGTAGTTAGTACTTGGGAAACAACATTCTAATATCTTAATTTAGAGGTTTTTGTACAATATTGGGGCCGCATATTTGAAAGCTTTAGACTCCTCAGTCAGGGTTCATCTCTCCAGTAACTTGAAATCACCTGTAAATGTTTAAGAAATCTCGTGAATGCTTTGGACATCCCGTTCTGATAGCTTGATGAGTCATTTCATATATTTATGAAAATTATTCATGCTTTAATAGGCAGCCAGTGTAGTTCAGTCAGTAAAGAAGTAATCCTGGTTAATATTTCTCCTCTGTTTATTGTATTTTGTAACTTCCCAGGTTGTGTTTTAATTAAATGGTAGTATTGTAGATGACGGTGCAATAAACACGGTTAATAGCAAGTATGCGAATGGAATATTTATCCAGATGTTTCCTTACAAAACAATATATAAGATTATATTTAGTAATTCTTGTTGCATTATTTAATTGAGATCTGATAGACTAATTACAATCGAGTAACGTACCTAGATATCGGGACAAAATTGTAATCTGTATTCATCTAAATGGCACCAAAGTTTCTTTTAAGCTTTTTTTTTTCACTCCCATAAATTCAGTTTCATTGTATTATAGTTTTAACTTTGGAAGTTCAAACCTGCATTGACTGTTTTTATGTTGAACAGGCTGACATTAGTCTCTTCATAATTTCATTTCATATCTATAAGGTTTATGCTATATTAATCTTGAGATATTTTATATACTTTATTCATTACCTTCATATATTTTATTTCATACTTACTTTCCTCACTAGGGTATTTTGCCATGTTGCGGTCCTTGGTCTTATAATTTAACATCCTGCTTTTCCAATTAATGTTGTAGCTTAGCTAATAATACAGTAATAATAAATGCACGAGGAGAAAATTTGTATTTATTTCCAAAGCTTATTTTCTTTAGCACAGCGTGTTTCTGTAATCTAAAACTTATAAGCTTATACACGGGAGAAATATTGCACTTCTCTTCCACATCTGATGCAATATTATTCATTCCATCAATTAGAATTAAGTCCAATATATGCCAAGCCAAGGCTGTTGTGTAATCAACGTTATTACACCTGCTATTACTAGTATTTGCTATTTTCAATATTTCCATAAGTTTGTTTTCTTAACCTTTTGATCATTCTAATGACCTTATCAATGTTTATATTGTTAATTAGTGTTAATCTTACTTGCGCACTAATTTAATTCGTTATACACAGAACAATTGTATATTCTATATCATTTGAGAAATTTCTTGAAAATTGTCAGCTAATTTCTGGTTACTACAAGTGTACGGGAATAATTGTCTCTCATTTACATCTTCCATTTAACCATTAAGAAGTTGACATAATATATTCGCGTCTGCTGCCACTATGGAATTTTGTGTATAGTATTCAGTATTTCCTCCTTACCAAATCACGTTTTATCCTCGATTCATTTAAGAGACCAACAGCAACAACAAATACAGCTGTTTGTAGTCCACTGCTGGACAAGGCGTTAGACAAGTGCTATCGTGTCTGGGGTTTTGCTAGTTGTCATCATCACGCTGGCCAATGCGGATTAGTGATTGTAGGAGACTTTATTCTGATCGCTCACAGCAAACCAACCTAGTATGGGTGGCCCTAACTAGTACAGCTTTGCTGATCATAACACACCCTTTCACAGCGTCAAGGTGTCCCCCACACAAAATGGGTTAGAGACTCCCTCTCAATAACCTTAGATATCAGGGTGCCAGAAAACTCCAAATCAATCAATCAACCCTCTCTCAAATTGTTTCCTGCTAGAATTGGGGGTTTGGGGGAACATATAGGTCTATCTACCATCATGCCTGGCCCTCCTTGGTCCTAGCTTGGGTGGAGAGGGGTTTTGGGGGCTGATCATAAGTATATATGGTTAGTCAATGTGGCATTGTCCTACTTGATAGGGAAATGTCACTGTCCCTTGCCTCTGCCATTCATGAGCGGCCTTTAAATCCTTCAAGGGTTATCCATGGATTGAAACATTCACTCCGGTGTCTAAAAGTGTAGATGACAAACTGAAACAATAGGTAGTTTTATCTTTACAGGTTTTGATGAACTTTGTTATCCCTTTAGTGAACCCAAGACTAATCATATAGAGGCCGTTAGCTACCATTGGCTACCCAGTAATAATCAATGTTTATTCAGTATGAGTAGTGTCACTAACATTTTATACGGACCGTTATTTGCAGGGTAGGTTACAGCTTGTACTTTAGCTGAAGATTTGCAGCCAAATATATTCCATCCAAATCGAATTATAGAGACTGGCAGAGGAAAAGATATCGACGTGGCAAACAAAGAACAATCCTGTTTTGCCTTTAAAGGGCTACTGTCCTCTTCGACAGGGAAAAAAAAAAAGCTTATATATTTTTTTTTCTGACGAAGAGGGTAACATCCAATGAAAGCTATAGAACTCTCGTGTTTTAGTTATGTCTAAAATATCTAAACGAATGTTTTATTGTCTCCTGCAGTTAATTTATTAAAATATGTTTTATTTTCACAAAATTCTTCTGCTTAAGAGGAGCCTGTTTCCTCCCGCAAGGCAAAATAAGTAGTTGCAGAGTATAGTCAAGTAACTAAAGAGTCTAGTGTCTGGGGTAAATGTACTCAAGGTCGGTATTGTGGTGGACTTGAAAGCATATTTTCCTTACTAATAGAACACTAGAAAAAAATCTTTGATTTGAACAGTCGGATCTAATAACCTCCTCAATATATTTCCGATACTTAGAGAGGAGATAAAGTTATGAATCTCTCTCTCTCTCTCTCTCTCTCTCTCTCTCTCTCTCTCTCTCTCTCTCTCTCTCTCTAATGCAATATTATTTCATAACTTGAATATATATAGATGGGTATCTGAAGTGCTCTGCATTACAGTGGGCAGGAAATGTGTGATGCCCTGGGTATGGTGGGAATGAAGGTGTGTGGTCGTTTCCGGATATTAAGAATGGATAGGAAATGTCTATCTGAAAACTTTGTAATCAGCAAACATATCAACTCGCAAGAAGTGTCTTTATTTTTGTGGGAAACTACTCTTTGTCGTCTCCGCATTGGTCACACTTGGTTGACGCAAGAGTTTTTGCTAAATGGCCAACACCAACCATATTGCTGTAACTATTTGGTACCTTTTACAGTAAGGCATTTGTTGACCGAATGCCACAATTAAAGCTTCTTAAGAAATAGATATCTGTTTGAGGCTCGGGATGGGGATGGCAGGTTCATCTTTGCCAAGATTTTTGGACATGATGTGTCGTACTATGCTTAGCGGCATTTTTAGATTTATTTCAGAAGCAGGTCTTTTGACAGCTTTTTAACTTTTATAATGACATCTTTGCTTGTATGGTTTTAATTGAATATTCTTTTATTTTATATATATAATAAATTATATCGGCGTCGATGACCTTAGATGTCAGGATGCCTGAAAACTTAGAATCAATCAATCTTACTTTTGGGACTTTGAACTTTTTTTTTCCTTCGGCGACGTGTGTGTGTATTTGGTAGTGCATTGAAGGTTTAAAGGTCGCTTATGAATGGCAGAGGCAAAGGGACAATGACAATGCCCTTGAAGGATGGTGAGGTTGCAGAGATTACAAGAAACTATCGAGCTTGAGCGGGACCCAAACTCCAGTCGGGCAGATCGCCAGGCAGGGACGTTTCCAATAGGCTACCACAGACATGTATAGTCCATTTCTTTTAGCGATGCATATTTGCACAGACTCGCAGCGGTGCCCTTTTAGCTCGGAAAAGTTTCCTGATCACTGATTGGTTGGAATTATCTCGTCCAACAAATCAGCGATCCGGAAACTTTTCCGAGCTAAAAGGGCACCGCTGCGAGTCTGTGAAAATATGCATCGCTAAAAGAAATGGACTATAGTATGTTCTGACTGGGACTTTTTATAACTTTCTAGCAGCGTTGGGGATCTGATCTATCAAAAATTTCCTGACAATCCTTTGTCCAATTCCACTCAACACCCTTATTCAACATAATAATAATTTTAATCATCATCATCATCATCATCTCCTCCTCCGCCTATTGACGCAAAGGGCCTCGGTTAGATTCCGCCAGTCGCCTCTATATTGAGCTTGTAATTCAATACTTCTCCATTCATCATCATCTACTTCGCACTTCGTAGTCCTCAGCCATGTAGACCTGTGTTTTCCTCTTTCGCCTTTTAATGATTTTAATAATGATGAATAGTATAGATAGGCTATTCGATTATTGCCCGACTGAACAGCCTTCATATAATTTCCTTGGTGCACGAAGGATTGCGCAGTATACCTTCAAGACAAGAATTGTCGTTAATGTTTCATCTGTCCGAAGCTGATGATGTGTGATTTACTTTCTCTGTGGTAATGACTGTCACGACAGAAATGGTTTCGGTTTTTTGATTGATAGAAAAATCAATATCGATTTCATCTTGTTTTATGAGTGAATTTATCACGATATAAGTCCTTACCCTTCCTGTGTCAAATAATCTAAAAGTCATAGGAATAAAATTCATTAATATGTCTGTGATCTTGTTTTTAAAGCTAAATATGAATGTTTTTCAGTTTGCTATTGAAAAACTTACGATGCCGACAGTTTAGTGATAGTGATTTAGCCGCGAGTGGACAGTTTATTAAAACCACATCGGAGAAGAGATTATTAGTAGATTCTTAGAGATTCGTTTCTTTCAGACGAATGCTGACTAATACGATCTGGTGAATGAAATATGAAACGTCACAGAGGAATTATATATATATATATATATATATATATATATATATATATATATATATATATATATATATATATATATATATATATATATATACCTCTTTTGTGGAAGGTGTAACATGGATGTTAAGAAAATATTGCGAAGTTAGACTTAGGCTTTAAATAATTCTTTATTTAAATATGGATCAATTTTCAAAATTTGGAGATATTAAAGTTATTAATGTGTTAAGTCATTCTTTAATTAAATTATTTCGGTCATTATGGTCACGATTCAATATTCGTAAATTTTATGGTCACCACACTTAAAACAATTAACACCGCGCTGATTTTTTACACTTATTAAAAAAAAAAGTCTGGATGTGGTTAAACCCTTTAGAAATGCTTCAGTGGCGAGGACAGACTGTAAAGATTTTTTTTTTCCTCTTCATTCTGCTTTCTTGAAATGTTGGAGTGAGTCGGCAGGTGAGAGGAAAGGAGAGGGTTGAGAGGGCAGAGGAGGAGGATGAGTTGGGGTTGAGGTGTCGACAAGGGCCAGGGGGGAAACCCCCCCCCCCCACCCCCATCCCCCCAAAAAAATGAAGGTGACGCTCTAGTGCAGCATTTACTTATTCCTTTACGGGGCTTAGAAGTGTTGTAATTAGTGGTATGCTACAGGCCCAGGTGAAGCATGGACTAAATATAATATACAGTCGGTGCTAAAGGCGGAAATCGTGTGCCTGCTCTCTCTCTCTCTCTCTCTCTCTCTCTCTCTCTCTCTCTCTCTCTCTCTCTCTCTCTCTCTCTCTCTCTTTATATATATATGTATATATATACTGTATATATATATATATATATATATATATATATATATATATATATATATATATATATATATATATATATATATGAAATCCTTATAGGATGAAACTGACATCCCCCCCCCCTCTCTCTCTCTCTCTCTCTCTCTCTCTCTCTCTCTCTCTCTCTCGAAATTTAAAGCCCGTCTATGGTGAAACGCACATAATTTCTTGCTCTCTCTCTATCTCATTGTTCCCTTATCCCTTTTAATATGGCTTTCATTCTCCATTACAACGATGATAGGATGCAGCTCTCTCTTTCTCTCTCTCTCTCTCTCTCTGATGCGAACTGGCTGGTTGTGGCTGGGCACGCAATTCGCACAACTCATGTTTTGCTCCGCCCAGGTGAGAGTTACGGGACTCCGGCACGGAGAGAGAGAGAGAGAGAGAGAGAGAGAGAGAGAGAGAGAGAGAGAGAGAGAGAAGAGGAATATTGTCTTCCCTCTTTCCGCTCTCCTTCACTTCTATTATCTTTCTTAACCCTTCCTCCGCTTCCCCCACACCTTTATCCTTCGTGTTGACCCCCCTCCCCTCATTGACCCTTTCCTTCTCCCCCCCCCCCTCCTGTCCTGCCAACCTATGTTACACCCCCACTGCAACAACGGGGTCTTCTCACCACTTCCTCCTCCTCCTCCTCCTCCATTTTTTCTCGCGTATTCTAAAGGGCGTTCGAGGTTTCTGTCCTCACCTCTGTTTTGCTATTTTGTTTTTTAATTCGTTTTTTCTCATTTCATGAATTTCTCAAAACGTCAGGTTTTTTTTTTCTCTATCTATAGTTATACTTCTAGTTTTTTGTATGTCAATGCGTCTCTTTTTCTGTGTCTGTATGTGTTTTTTCTCTTTCTATACGTCTGTTTTTCTTGTCTATATGTGTGTTTTTTTTACTGTCTTTACGTCTGTTTTTCTCTGTATATACGTGTTTTTCTCTATATATGTCTGTATTTTTTATTACTCTGTCTATACGTTTTGTTTTTTCTCTGTATAAGTTTTTTTCCCTGTCTATACATCTGTTGTTTTTTTTTCTGTTTATATGTCTGGCTGAGTATAATTTCATGTTTAAAAAAAAAATCTGACCAGCAGTTACCAGCCCCACTTTTTTATGGAAACAAGTACGCCCAAATATTGACTGGAGTGAAATGAGATTTCTCAGTATATTTCATTACGCTGACTCCTAGCACAATAGCGTTCTTTTTAAAGATTTTTTTTTTTTTTTTTAAGAACTATTTGTCCTCTTCATGGAATGCATAGCATGGATTAGCAAGTGATGGCGTAAGTTATATATGCTATTAAAAGGAAACTTTTTATTTAGAAATTATTGAAGACTTGTAAATGGAAATAAAAACGAAGTTAAGTTCTCATTTAATCATGAGCTGTATCAGCTATAGACCGTTTTTTCCGGTTATAAGTACTGCAACATTTGTTGGTATTTTTCTTTAGCTTTATTGCAGTTTTGGTTGCGTTGGTTTTTTTTTTTTCTGTCCGGATGGAATGTATTCAGTTACTGGGCCGCTCGTGAATGGCAGTGGCAAGGGACAGTGACAAAAGCCCGAGGTAGGTAGACAATGCTATTGAAACACACACACACACACATATCTATATATAAATATATATATATATATGTATATATATATATATATATATATATATATATATATATATATATATATATATATATATACACACACACACAGCTTCCAAGCCTCCACACCACCCAAACTAGGACCAAGAAGGGCTAGGCAATGGCTGGTGATGACTCCGCACTACAGGTAGACTTAAAGGCTCGCAAGGATAATAAGGTTGCAGACACAAAAGAACTATCGAGCTTGAGTGGGACTTGAACCCTAGTCTGGAAGATCACCGGACAGGGACTTTTCCAATTTGGTTTCATGTCTCCTTGTGACCCAGGTCTGTCATAGGTCTAATATTTCATGACAAGCATATTTGTTGACGGTGCCGTGCAATAATAAAGGACAAAATTGGTGTTTTTCAAATCATTCTACATTAAGAGGTTGGTTGCTGGATGAGGTAAATGAAGTTAAAACAATGATCTAGTGTCTTAGAACTACAAAGGGTTTATTCATGATATTGAGTACAAACTTTATAAATTGCTGAATTATAATTTAGCTATTTGAAATTAAATACAAGGTATTTGAATAGCTAATTAGATTTCATAATTGGGATAGAGAGGTATGGCTAGTCTTACCTTTATTATAATTTTCAGAAATGGACAAAATATTAACCCTTTAACATTTCTTGTGGGGTATATTAAGAAATGACATCCCCTGGCTTTATCCCAGGATTGTTTAACTTGACGTCTCATGTAATTATTAATGAAGAAATTTATGCTAATTAGCTATTCAAATATCTTGTATTCAATTTCAAAGTCCAACTCTTCTAGTACCTTGTGGAGCCCAGATAAAAGTTTGGTTAACTAATCTCTCTTGGGGAGTGGGAAGAGCATGCCCAAACCATCTTTATCTACCCCTCACCATGATCTCATCTACATATGGTACTCGAGTGATCTGTTATAGTTACATTTCTTATCTTGTCTTGCCATTTAACTCCCATTATTCTCCCACTTAAGCTTCTAGAAAATGAGCATAGAGAAACCTTTGCAATTAAACTATATAAGCCAAGGTTGAAGTTGATTATTAGAAATGAATTATTCTAGTGAAATGCCCTAACAAGCGGAACCGCATCAACTTTTTAAGCTTATCTGTAAGGAAGACGTGGGATGGAAGAGTGCCAATGACATTGTCATCCTTTATATGCTGGGAATATCGTGCCTGCCATTGTTTAGCGTTATTGCTGTTGTCTTCCAAAGTCTTTTCATAAACTTCCAATGTTTGCCCTAAAGACGTGGCAGGTGACGTCTTCCTAAGTGAGCAGACAAAATATGTCTGTTGCCGTTCCTTGGGGGAAGTTCCTTGTTTTATTTTGCATTTTGGAATTTTTTCTGTTTCTATATTAATAGATTTTATTCGTTATGTGCTGGTCTTTAATTTTCTTTTGTGTTCAAATCAGATATGTAATCTCCTAATTTATTTTTCTGGATTAGGTTGTACTTGGGCCGTGTTAATCATATTAGTATTATTATTATTAACATTATAATTATCATTATTAATTTTTTTGTCATTATTATTGTTATTATTATTATTATTATTATTATTATTATAATTTTGTACTTGCACCTTATCATAATTGGTATTATTATCATGATACTTATAATATTACATCTTTCTTATCATTATTAGTATTAGTAATAGTAGTAGTTGTCCAGTGATAATGTAATTTGTAATGACTTTTGTAAAAGTTGCATAATTTTTCTAAAGAGTTTTATATAAGTTTTGGAAACGCACCTCCAGGCGTAGAAGCCCAGATTTACAATGGCCCGTAGTTAATCAAATGTTTCTGATTTTTATATGGTTCATTATTACTGTCTTCGTATTTCATAGGTTTTGTCTTATGAATCCTCATTTACTTACCATATAGCAACGGTGTTTTCCCCCATTTTTTTTTTCTTGTCAAGTAATGTCTAGATTATACCCTTACTTTTTCTTATTTATCTTCTTATTTTCCAGTTAGGATTTCTATTATTATTACCGGACTTATTTTTTTTTATTGTCATTCACGATTTTTCTCATTATTTTCACAATATGATGTCTCCCTGTTGCTTATTTTAAATAGTACTGTATTTTTTCATTTTGTTTTTTTACATTCAGTAAATGGGATGATTGCAAGACTTATACTATACTTTAGCAAAGAACGTGTGAACGCAGTGGACCTTTTGATTGTTGTGTTATAGTATTAACGTCTTACAGCCCATCTGTCATTTATACTACCTCCTGTTTGTAATTTATGTCTCTCTCTCTCTCTCTCTCTCTCTCTCTCTCTCTCTCTCTCTCTCTCTCTCTCTCTCTCTCTCTCTCTCTCTCTCTCTCTCTCTCTCGTAGTAGTAGTAGTAGTGATATATATATATATATATATATATATATATATATATATATATATATATATATATATATATATATATATATATATATATATTGTGGGTGTACCTCATCGTGGTGAAAAGGTTTCCGTATTGCCATGATCAGCAAAGCTGTACTAGTCAGGGCCACCCATACTAGGTTTGTTTGCTGCGAGCAATCAGACGAAAATCCCCCACCATCACCAATCTGCACTGGCCAGCTTGGTAATGAAAATTGGCCAAACCCCAGATATGAATTGACATGCCTGAGGCCTTTATCCTGCAGTTGACTAAGATTGGCTTCATTTGTTGTTGTTTGTATGTGTATGTGTGTGTGTATATATATATATATATATATATATATATATATATATATATATATATATATATATATATATATATATATATATATATATATATATATATATATATATATATATATATATATATATATATATATTTATATATATATATATATATATATATATATATATATATATATATTCCTTACAAACTTTCGTAGTGTTGATGTGATTTCCTAATTTTGATAATGTTCGATCGTTTATGAAACACCATTTATACTGTAATAAACAATCAGGTCTTATATTTCATAGTTTGTTTTAAAGGAAACTGCGTTTTCCGATAACATCACAGTAATTATCCGCTATAGTTTTTTTTATTGTATCAGCCATCCGAAACTGCCAAACAGAATTCAAACAGAATTTAACAGACCCCCGTAACATGGGCATAAATACCCCCCCCCCCCTCCCCCACTACCGTCCCTTGTGTATTCTGGTAGTAGTGACCCGGGGGCGACAACGTTGCTTCCTTAGCAGATGGGTGGATGGGCGGCGGCCGCCCTCGTTTCCCTCCGGTGTGAGCAACATTTTGCGGAGACGGTAATTAGATTTTTATTTGTGGGAGGAAAGGGACAATTTGAGTGTGAACAAGCAGGTGGGGAAGACGCGGTGGGGCTGGGGATGGGGACTGGCTTGGGGGAATCCTCCAAAGGGGACTGGTATGAAATATAGAGGAAGAAGAGGAGTGGTCAGGAAAGATAGCAGAGGATGATTAGATATAGGAGATACGGCTGTTAGGGCTGATAAAAGAACGTCAACAATGGAGCGTGAAATGGGAAAGTTCTTATTACGCAAGTGTTCACGCTGAACTACGTGTATATTTAAAGTTCGAGTACTATTGAACTGAAGAGAAAGTGAATGATTAAATGCCATGGATTTTATTAAACGTAGAACAGGAGTCAGTTCCTCCATATTGTTATTACTAGCCAAGCTACAACCCTAGCGGTAAAGGAGGATGCCCCAAGCCCAACTATTCTAACAGGGAAAACAGCCCAGCTTCAGCAGCTGAAGACCAGTTAGGAAAACAATGCCAAAAATAAATTAGAGTATCAAAACATTTCTTCAAAATAGATTGATCGAAAATCTTGAAATACTCTGAATAAAACATTTTTTTTGATTGAAGGAAAATCAGACATAATATGTTTCTCTAATAAATTTGCAATCAAGAATCGCATCTAAAATTTCAAGTAAATTGTGTACAGTAAAAGTTACACTATCAATGCAATGATTTTAATTGTTCATTACTTCTCTTGTAGTTTGTTTATTTCATCTCCTCACTGGGCTATTTTCCCCTGTTTAGAGGCCATGTTTTTGTAGCATCCTTCTTTTCCAACTAGGGTTGTAGCTTAGCTTATAATGATAATTATTATTATTATTATTATTATTATTATTATTATTATTATTATTATTATTATTATCTGAATGTAGAGTATCCACTGTCCTTGGATTTAGTGGTGATGTAAGGTTATATCAATAAAGAATAAAATGTAACTTGTTGAGAGGAACGATTTTTTTTTTCTGTTTGGAAGTTAAGGAAACGTATCGTTCTTTCGAGTGATAGATTAATTGCTAAGTAATAAACCAGAGGAAACTGACGACTGCCTTAATTGGTGGGTGTTTTGCTACGGCAAATTTTCTGTGATGGATATATCGTTGTGCTGAAAACTGTTTGGCTTTCAATTTTTTTTTCTTTTAATACTTTTATTTTGTTTGTGTATCATGGCCAAAATTGAAATTTTTTATTGCTATTTACACGAGTAAATGATAAATTTATCCCCCTTAGCAATTTTTTTTTCATAGATATAGACTTACTGTTCCTAAAATATTTTATTTTGATTGTTCATTATTTCTCTTGTAGTTAATATCCTTCCCTTTCTGGGCTATTTTTCCCTGTTGGAGTCCTTGGGCTTATTGCATCCTGCTTTTTCAACTAGGGTTGTAGCTTAGCTTGTAACAATAACAACAACAATATTAACATGACACGAATGGATAATAACTCCTTTATCCTTTGAGGAATTATTTCATGTCATGGACATAGACTGTTAGTCTTCTCAAAGTATTTTATTATAAGTGTTCATAACATCTCTTGTAGTTTATTTATTTCCACATTTTCTTTCCTAAATAGGTTATTTTCCCTATTGGAGCCCTTGGGCTTATATCATCCCGATTTTCCAATTAGGGTTGTAGCTTGTCTAGTAACAATGATAGCAATTTTTGTTATCGTTCAATTTTTGGGACATTTTAATTCAAACATCCTCCCTCCCCCCTTCCCCCTTCCCCCCCTCCCTGAAGGGAAGTGTCACGCAATGTACGCGAAAGGTGTGCGTTTCTGGCGTGGGTAGTCCGGTGTGCACCTCTTTTGATCCGTTACTCTGGAGACGTTATCCGGATGATGTTGATTTGCCGGAGGACAACCGGTGAATATTAGATGGGAAATTGGCGATTATATTAAATTTCGAAATAGCTTCTTCATATTTTCCGTCACGGTGATGGCTTCTAAGACAGTTAGCCTCTTTGACAGGACGTCGCTAACATGTATTAAGTTTTTTTCTTCTTTTTTTTCTTCTTTTTTTAGTAGTTTCTATTGTGTACGGTTAGGCCTGCTCCATCCTTTGTATATTGGTTTACACATTCATTCAAAGTTCCCTTGCCTAAAAGTGTTGTGGGTTTCTTTGAGATTTCTTTTTTTTTTACCGGTGATGAGTTTTTAATTTCATAACAATTCTGCTTTTTCATGTATATATATTTCCGTATTTAATATATTTAAGTCTCCTATTCCTTAGCCATGTAAATTTTTCCGTATAGAGGTTTGCTTATTTTTAGGTATAAGCATTATGCTGAAAATAGCAGTAATGCTATTCATATATATATATATATATATATATATATATATATATATATATATATATGAATATATATATATATATATATATATATATATATATATATATATATATAT
>NC_090740.1:25568470-25600970 GCF_036898095.1 Palaemon carinicauda
GCATTTAGTGTTTCGCTTGCGTCATGCTATTGACCAGTTGATGTTTTTCCAAATTCTGTCTTCTAAGTAAGATTCATTTCTGCGTTTTTCGGAGATGTCGGTTTACTCTCTCTCTCTCTCTCTCTCTCTCTCTCTCTCTCTCTCTCTCTCTCAGGGCAATCTGGTATCGTGCACTGACGAGTTCTATACCAGGGCCTTCAATTTTAGACATTGTTAGTTATATTTACAGAATAAGTTGGTTTCCGAGAGTGCCAATGTAAGCGTAGTAGGAAGACAAGATATAAGTATTGTTCAATAACTTGTGTTAGATAGAGAAGTGATTATTGTTTGCAGATTTAACACTCAATACAATACAGATAAGACGTGATACGGTGTTGTTATTGTCATAATTGTTTTTATAATAGACGGGATGTAGAAGTGGATACGAATAAAATACCAAAAAAAAAAAGAAAAAGAAAAAAAAGCCAACGTTAAATTTCATGGACACAGATGATGAAAGAATTAAAGGACAATAGGATAAGTTCGAATATGAAAGATTAGCTGTTTATAAGGACGTAACTTTCGTGGGCCGCTCATGTTAACATTGGTCTGAAAAGCAGGTGAGTTTACCAACACTGTGGCAAGGGAGGCCAGGCTGGTAGGCAGACGGCAATCCGAGGGGCAGGTAGTTCAGGTGGAGGGAGGAGGGGGAGGAAGGAGTAGGAGGAGGAGGATGTCGAAGCCAAAAGACGGAGGGAGAGATCCCCAAATAAGGTTAGTTTATGGTTTCTGTGTTCGGGGAGGTTGAGTCCCTGAGATTGACAGGGCTGATAAAGCATCTCTCTCTCTCTCTCTCTCTCTCTCTCTCTCTCTCTCTCTCTCTCTCTCTCTCTCTCTCTCTCTCTCTCTCTCTCTGTGAAGTTGAAATATATATTATATTTTAAGTTATTTTCATGCATATATTTTTGGTAATTTTAAATGGTGTTCTATATTACATTTTATTGTATAGGAATGTATGAATAGAAGGATATTATGTTATGTGTTGCATAATATTTACTAATTTTTTAACAATAATCTTATCCCGCAAATCGTTAGAGTATAATATTGGTACATTTTAAGCACGTGTGTTGACTATAATGATAAATAACATTAATAATTTCTCTTGTTGCACGCTAGTTAGAGAAAGCTTGTTGATGAATGCCTCGCATCCTTCCATTGTGGTGCAACGGACACCGAGTATACTATTTATTGAAATCTTCAATGTTTGTCTTTTGACTTCAGCTTCTCATTTGTGTGTATGTGATGTGTAGTCGACTATAGTTGTCTTATTGTGGGTTCGACCAAGATCAAGAATGGCGCGTGTCTTGAAGTTTTATCAAAGGAGTCGTATGTGGAAAGCCAAACAATATGTATATATATATATATATATATATATATATATATATATGTATATATATATATATATGTATATATATACACATATATATACATATATATATACATATTATATATATATATATATATATATATATATATATATATATATATATATATATATATATATATATATTTATATATATATATATATGTGTGTGGGGGGGGTTGGTGTATAAAACTCACAGGAACACATGATGCTCTTTGTTGTTTATTGCACACACGCACACACACACACATATATATATATATATATATATATATATATATATATATACATGATAATTTTTTATTACATTTAGACGTGTTTTTCATATTCAAATAAGCCATATAATTTTGATACATTAATATCTGGATTCTCTTAACGACATCGGGATCAGAGCCCCAGACGAATTCACACAAAGACAAGAGCTTCCGACCGGCCGGGAGTCGAACCCTTGTCTGGCAAACTTGTATAAACAGTGACATACCAGACATTAATGTATCAAAAATATATGGCTTATTTGAATTATATATATAAAATTGACATTACAAAATTGTTTTCGTCGGGATATAAGTTAGAAAATCAAGCTCCCCATATAAAAATGCTAAGTGAGTTTCTTGACATAGATTGAATACTGCGTACTCACTCATCAAGGCTACGCCTACCTATTCAATATATATAGGCTAGATGCGTTTATTTCTAAGTCCAACTAATATATTTGATGCTATGTTATTTACGCGAGGTCAGAATTAAGGAGAGTATTAACGAGATTCGGTTTATTTCAGTTAAGGGTAAACTATACAAAAAGCTGGTCGGTTAGGTAGAGTTACCAGTAACTCCTAAGAAGGTAATTCTAGGTAAGTATGTTAGGAAAAATACAAATTAGTTAAAAATTTGTTATATTAACGAGATTCGGTTTATTTCAGTTTAGATATTGTTTATTGAGTACTAGTACGACCTGAAACAATAGTTAGGTATATTGATTAGATTGATTCCGAGTGTATTTCATCCGTTTATTTATTTATTTATTTTTTTTTAATCGCCATGATGGCGAATAGTTACATGAAAAGACGCATTTCACATGTATCAATGTTATTATTATTATTGAAAAGACGCATTACACATGTACCAATGGCATTATTATTGAAAAGACGCATTACACATGTACCAATGTTGTTATTATCGAAAAGACACATTACACATGTACCAATGTTGTTGTTATTGAAAAGACACATTTCACCGGTACCAATGTTATTATTATTGAAAAGACGCATTACACATGTATCATTGTTATTATTATTATTGAAAAGACACATTTCACATGTACCGATGTTATTATTATTGAAAAGACGCATTTCACCGGTACCAATGTTATTATTGAAAAGACGCATTACACATGTACCAATGTCATTATTATTGAAAAGACGCATTACGCATGTACTAATGTTGTTGTTATAGAAAAGACGCATTTCACATGTACCAATATTATTATTGAAAAGACGCATTTCACATGTGGCAATGTTATTTCACACGTACCAGTATGATTATTATTTTATGTATAATTTAATATGTACTTTCAAGCATTAATTCATATGTATCATCCTCGAAGAGGATAGAAAGATAGAACCTGGGATGGATGCTATGCAACAGCCTTGGTCTTTTCGCGGCGCCATCAGCTGAAGACGAATTCTTTCACAAAGAAAATTGTCCAATTTGTATGCCGACCAACATTTTGGTCTTGACACTTGCGGAAGGGTTCATGTCGAGTATGCAATCCCGTGTCATCTTGCGGTTTTTTAATCCGGCTACAGAACTAATTTTATTCGAGGCCCATTGTTTTTGTTGTCTTGGATTTCTTCGTTACAAGCTTCAAGCCAGTATTTTCTAATCAACACTTAACGGAAGTTTGAATTTTTTTTATGAAAATATTTATATTTGTTTTCATGATGGACCTGGTTTGCGTTCACCACAGTCCTTTTTATCATTGTTATTACTTTCAAAGCTACATCCCTAGTTGGAAAAGCAGGATCCTATAAGCCCAGTGGTATATATATATATATATATATATATATATATATATATATATATATATATATATCCAGACAATTGCTCTTTATTATTTAGGGGAGATAGTTGAATAGATCGACCTGAAGATGTGCTACGTTTGTTTGCAAAAGAAAATTATACACCCGCTTTTCTTTTATGTGCTGACCAAGAAGACGAAATTAAATGATATCCAATGTAGAATTGTGCTATGAAATTTTACACAAAATACTAAAGCAAAGAGGACCTTGTTCCAAGTCTATCGGTAAACTTATAAAATCCCGAAAGAATATCCAAGGCCAAATAAATGCGTAGGGCTCTCTCTCTCTCTCTCTCTCTCTCTCTCTCTCTCTCTCTCTCTCTCTCTCTCTCTCTCCATCTGTATCTGTACGCACGTAAGTTTGTTTTGTGTGTAAACGTGTATGGAACAATCCATTTTATCTTTGCATCTCAACGCCTCACATGTTTGAGCGAAGTTTAGGTTAGTTTCTGTATATTCTACCAAATGGGCTAAGATATGATATTGTTGGACATTTCGGTGATCTTGAAACAGGCCATAATTCTAACTCGATCCTGTAGCTTTTTATCTTATTCCGGAACATCAAACAAATGTTTTAAGACACTCCAAAATCAAACCATTGGTTTTTAGTCTTGAGTAGTGACATAGCCTCTGTACCATGGTCTTCCACTGTCTTGGGTTAGAATTCTCTTGCCTGAGGGTACACTCGGACACACTATTCTATCACATTTCTCTTTCTCTTGTTTTGTTAAAGTTTTTATAGTTTGTATAGGAAATATTTATTTTAGTGTTGTTTCTGTTCTTAATATATTTTATTTTTAATTGTTTCCTTTCCTCACAGGGCTATTTTCCTTGGTGGAGCTCCTGGGCTTATAGCATCCTACTTTCCCAACTAGGATTGCGGCTTAGCAAGTAATGATGATAATAATAATAATAATATCATCATTATCACTGTTTTCAGTAATTGCTGTAAATAAAAACCCAGATCGACTGTGAGGGTAGAAACTCATCTACAGGTAAAATAATTCTGTCTTCGCATAGTTAATCAGTGTAAGCAATGTTTCGCGATTCAGGGGTACTCCTGTTTCTTAGTTTATTCTCCTTTCATGAGTGATTAGCGGTGATTTCCATTGGCGTGAGGGCCATTTTATTGTCGTCAAACCGAAACTTGATAGAGACTAGATGCTTGTTTTACCAAACCCCGTTTATAAAACAACTGATTGATAGAGATGGATTGTATTTAGATTTATCTTCATAAAGGATTATAATAGAAGTTATTTCACTTAAAAAGAACAAACATTGTGATTTTTTTCTTGATTACACCGATGAAGAGCGGTGTTGTTTTATCACAATCAAGACTAGAGTTGTTGACATCCGTGCACATTATTTTTTTTAAAACTATTCCTCATTGGAATGTATAAAATGCTTTTATTATTTTCATTTGTATTTTACCTAATTTTCCCGACAGTATCTCAATTGCATACTTTCAGAATTTGATAATATGGTTTCTTATTACTCAGTTTGCATAAGAAATAGAATAATGATTATAATTATTTGACATATTAGAGAATTCCCTGAGTACGGAAGAAGATTTTATACGTGGAAAGTAGGAAACCTTTAAGGATAATCTTAAAAACCGAAAGATAATTAAAAGGTCAACCATTCCATTAGCACGTCATTTTACCGTGCTATATGGCATTTAGATTCGTGGTCATTGATATTAATGTGTGGATGCGAGCCCATTATTTTTAATGGGCGCCTGGTCTCGCCCCCCATCATCTCACTTCAAGAGAAACGATGAAAAAGAATGGGAGAGGCATCCGGGGAAAAAAAGACAGCTTCATTAGCTCTCTTTTTTCATGGAAAACTAAACTGTCATTCTGGGGGTGTTATTTTCACTTGCCGCTTTGTAGCCGTTGTACAGAATGCTGTCAATATCACAGAATCGCTTCCTGAAGTCTGCCCCCTCCCCCTCCTCTATTTTCTGTTTTGGAAACGTGACCGTCTGCGCTGCCAAGAATTCAATTTTCACATCTGAAGCCCCGAAAAAAGCTGTTATGCTTCACAAATAACGTTACCGTGCGTCGCTTGTACTGTACTTCATCCGCTTTCCTCGCAAAGGGGGCCCTCTGCTCAGTCGAATATTCAGAATTTTTTTTTCTCTTAATTTCAGGTTTTGCTTATTGAAAATTTGCGTAAGCCTATACCTAACATTGAAATATTCGTAGACTGTTTTTCAGCCATATTTTGTCATTACTTCTCTAACTTTGGGCAAAATTTATACATATAGAATTGACATGTACATTTGGACACACGAATTTCTGGCACACCTCCCTCAGGTGAATTGCAACCTGTCACACCCTTACTGAGCTGTGATTTCCTGTGTTTAACCCCGCCCACCGTCTATACAATCTTTGCCCACACTATCTGTTTGGTTACTCAGTGCGAAGTAAGGGTATGAAATGGTGCACTTAGGAGCGACATGTGCCAGGTACTCCTGTATCAAACTACATCTATTGAAACACTAAATATTTTCCCTTCAATTCCACTATAACCCAACACATGTATAGGGGTTCTTTATCCTAACTGATGATATAAGATTCATGTAGACAATTTCATATACAGTATATGCGGTATGAGTCACGGTGCAATGCTGTCGGGAACTTACCTTAGCGCTTCCGAAACCCGGCGCAATTTCAACTCTATCTGGCACCTTGTTTACAATCTTGAAGTCAGGTGACTTAACACCAGTACTACGATAACTGCAACATACTGCGTATTCTTCCCAATCCAAAAAGGTAAGGTTGAGTTACATAAAATCTCTCTCTCTCTCTCTCTCTCTCTCTCTCTCTCTCTCTCTCTCTCTCTTAGGGGTTTATTTACATGTAGTCTCGATGCTAGTGAAAGGGTAGTTGAATCTCTCTCTCTCTCTCTCTCTCTCTCTCTCTCTCTCTCTCTCTCTCTCTCTCTCTCTATTGGTGAATAAGGAAACAATTTTCTAACAGAAGAGTGGGAAATTGACTGAAAACGAAGGATATCTTCAAAGTGTTATCGTGATAAATTCAGAAATAGAAACGGACACCATATAGGAATAGAAAGAAACTAGCCGAGATGTAGTGGAGTTTCGCATATGCCCGGATGTTTGTAAAGGGAATAGATCATACCATGTATATAAAGCGGTGGATGGTGTCGTCCGTCACTTCGACTAGAGTTAGAAATAAACTTAGTGATGGTTGTTCATACATTGATATAAAGAGACTCGTTGTTCCTTTCTGAAAATAAAATTGCTTAAACTACGATGAAGAGAAAAACAATAGTTTTCTGTGAAAATATTTTCCCTGTTGGACCCCCTGGGCTTATAATATTCTGCATTTCCAAATAGGATTGTAGCTTAGCTATTGATGATGATGATAATTATAATAATTTCAGATGGTATTTTAATGGGGGTTATGAAAAAATTGGAAATATTTGTCGTAACAATGAGAGAGAGAGAGAGAGAGAGAGAGAGAGAGAGAGAGAGAGAGAGAGAGAGAGAGACAAGGATTTTTGGATGTCTCAAAGACTAATTTTCAGTCCATCCGGGGAGACTCCATTTGCTCTTGGGTACAGTGATTTGGTTTGAACGTTTAGAGAGAGAGAGAGAGAGAGAGAGAGAGAGAGAGAGAGAGAGAGAGAGAGAGAGAGAGAGAAATTGGTAGAAACAAACAGAGCGAGAATGATGCAAAGAGAAGGGATGAGATTATAGTAGGTTGGTAGTGGGGTCGTATATGAGTTTTGAATAATGCAGGGAAGCATTGTTCAGCGCCAGACAATTAAAAGTAAGCGCGCCTCTGAGTTAGAAGGTAAATATTTGCTCTAGATTTATTAAAGTCCTACCTTAACTGCAGCAACAGAGAGAGAGAGAGAGAGGGGGGGGGGTTGTTGTTAATTCTATGAAGTTCGAAATACGTCTTAATGTTTTCATTTTCCAGGTAGTCTAAATTACGAAGACGGGAGTTGGGAAGTGAGAGTAAGAGATGTGGAAATGAGAATAAGTGAGTGGAAGCGAGATTAAGAGAGATGTGGAAGTGAGAATAAGAGATGTTGAAATGAGAAGAAGTGACACATGGAAGCGAGAGTAAGAGATGTGGAAGTGAGAATAAGAGATGTTGAAATGAGAATAAGTGAGATATGGATGCGAGAGTAAGAGAGTTATGGAAGTGAGTGTAAGAGAAACAATAGATGTTTGAGAAGCGATATTTGGATAGGCTAAATACTTTAGAAAGCTTATACGATTTCGTGGTAATCTCTAAAGTGAGAATGAGAATGGGGGAGGGGGATTTTATCCCCCCTCCCTTGAGAGAAAGGGAAAGGAGTGGCGGCAGAATTTCAATATTTGATGCAATGCATCCAGTAGAGGCAACAGTAAGCTTTGGTAAGGTGATTCAGTTGCGAAGGTAAGGGAGGGTGGGGGGTGCGAATAAATGCAGTTACAGGGGGGTGGGGGGGGTTTAAAAGGGGAGAGGGGAAATAAGTTTGTTTACCTAATTGAACCGATGGAAAGAGGGTCAGACAAAGGGCATGAATAATTTACCCCTTTTGTTCTCTTCTCCTTCCTCGATTTTCTTTCGTTTGCTTTCCCCCGATGGTGCAAGATTCTTCTACGACTTTTCACTGTAAAAAAGAGGGAAAAAAACCTAATTTTAACTGGAAATTCAATATAAAAATATACTTTTTTTAGCCGTATTTCAGTAAAATACAGGCGACCGTAATTATACTTAAAAAGTAAATATTTGCTCTAGATTCATTAAAGTCTTACCTTAACTGCAGAGAGAGAGAGAGAGAGAGAGAGAGAGAGAGAGAGAGAGAGAGAGAGAGAGATTTAATTCTATGAAGTTCAAAACCGTTAATTTTAATCGGAAATTCAACGTAAAATATAATGTTCCTAGCCGTATTTCAGTAAAATACAGGCGACCGTAATTATACCTTACTTTGTTATTATATTTTACGGGTTGGTGACCGTGATACCACTCCTTCACTTCAGTATATCCGTTTTTGAAACCGTAAAAATCCTTGATTGAATCACTAGTGTACTCGACCTGCAAAAAGTGACGGTTAAATATTTAGCTAAATATGCAAGCGTGACCTCTCAACGGGGTATAACTACTCCCTCTCCTACCCAAGGACGAGGAGTTGAGTGTGACCTGATATATATATATATATATATATATTGTATACATACATATATATATATATATATATATATTGTATACATACATATATATATGTATATATATACATATATATATATGTATGTATATATTATATGTATATATATATATTTATATATATGTATATATTATATAGGGAAGATTATCCATTCATTGTAGAGTCGTCTTTGTAAATAAAGTAACAAAATTTACACTTAACTTTTTCATAATTATGTAGCCGAAGATTTTGATACATATGATCTCAACTATTGTATTATTTAAGTGTATATAGTTTATATATTCATTTTAATGTTACTGTTCTTAAAATATTTGATTTTTCCTTGTTTCCTTTCCTCACCGGGCTATTTTCCCTGTTGGAGCCCCTGGGATTATAGCATTCTGCTTTTCCAACAAGGGTTGTAGCGTAGCAATTATTGATAGTAATAATAATAATGATAATAGTAATAATAATAATAATAATAATATCCATTCCTATATTCATCTATATCGGCTTAATTGAAGAAACATTATAAGTAGTAAAATAGATTCACATTTAATCGTTATAAGATTTCCTGAATAATAATATTTGTCGTATAGTGGAATTTGTAATTCTCCTGAATTTTATCTTTCATCCAGTTTATTTCAAAGTCGTACTATGAATACACAGTGAACCCTTGGTGGTAACTACGATTTAATCTGTGAAACCTTGGTGGTGGTAACTGTGATTTAATGATTTACTCAATTAAACCTAGGTGGTCACTGTTTTAATTAGGAAAACATTGGTGGTAACTGATTTAATTAGAGAAATCGTGGTTGTAAAGGATTTAATCGGTGAAACCTTGTTGGTAACTATGATTTAATCAGGGAAACCTTCGTGGTAAATATGATTTAATCAGTGAAACCTTGGTGGTAACTGATTTAATCTATGAATCTTGATGGTGAATATGATTTAATCAGTGAAACCTTGGTGGTAAATATGATTAAATCAGTGAACCCTTAGTGGTAACTATTATTTAATCAGTGAAACCTTGGTGGTAAATATGATATAATCAGTGAAACCTTGGTGGTAACTGATTTAATCTATGAATCTTGGTGGTGAATATGATTTTATCAGTGAAACTTTGGTGGTAAATATGATTAAATCAGTGAACCTTTGGTGGTAACTATGATTTAACCAGTGAAACCTTGGTGGTGAATATGATATAATCAGTGAAACCTTGTCGGTAAATGTGATTTAATCAATCAAACCTCGGTGGTAACTATGATTTAATCAGTGTAAGCTTTGATGTTAACTATAATTTAATCAGCGAAACATTTTGTGTTAACTATGATTTAATCAGTCACACCGTGGTGGTGATAATTCTTATCGGACAGCTGTATCTCCGAGATCCGGTTTTTTTCCATTTGTTTTTCTTGTTTACTATTATTATTATTATTATTATTATTATTATTATTATTATTATCATTAAATGCTAAGCTACAACCCTAGTTAGAAAAGCAGGATGCTATAAGCCAAGGGGCCCCAACAGGGAAAATAGCCCAGTGAGGAAAGGAAATAAAGAAAAATAAAATATTTTAAGTACAGTAACAATATTAAAATAAATATTTCCTATAAAAACTAAAAAAACTTTAACAAAATAAGAGGAAGAGAAACTAGATAGAAGTGTGCCCGAGTATATGTATTATAGAGAATACATAGGGGAAGGGATTATGCAGTAGAAACTTAGGTCTTTATAGGTAATTTGATTTGTGTAGAAATGCAAGTAAAAAATATTCACCTTTATATTATATTAAGGTATATTTTATTACGATTATTCAAAGTATAAATACTTCTTTTGAAATTAATGTTTCTCTTACTAATAAAGGAAACAAACAACTATAAGTCTCTCTCTCTCTCTCTCTCTCTCTCTCTCTCTCTCTCTCTCTCGGCGGTAATTTAATGATTATTAATCGAAGAACCCATTAGTTGTTCATAAATAAATTGTGTAGTGAATAACTTTATAATTAATAAAAGATAGTCTCTCTAATCTTTAACTGAAAGGAGACAATACGCGATTTCACCGCTTGGACTGAATTTATATCATTTATTGAAAATATAAAATGCTCGTGTGTGGTATATTTTGATTGTTTTTTTTTTTTTTTATAGTAATAAATCATATTGTAGTTTTAATTATAGCTAACAGTTGGATGCTTCTAGTGTCATTGCATTGAGTATTCCTCTCTCGTGTTCTTTTTAATTTTTATTCTATTACATTTTTATTAGAATCCCTTTAAATGGCCTTTGATAAGAATGGTTTTGTATGACATGTCAAGAAGAAAATGTGGGGAAAAATAGCTGAAGTTAATTGATGAGAAAATTTAGGCGATGAAATATTGATATAAAATTCCATTCGTAAAAGGTATCTATGGCAGCCAAGGATTAAGAGAATCCTGAAGGATTACTAATATAGATCGTTTGTCTTAGAAGTAATGATTCTTAGTCATGTTTCGTTCTTTTCCATATTGTTATTATTATTATTATTATTATTATTATTATTATTATTATTATTATTATTATTATTATTACTACTTGCCAAGCTACAACCCTAGTTGGAAAGCAGGATGCTATAAGCCCAGGGGCTCGAACAGGGAATATAGCCCAGTGAAAAAAGGAAAATAGAAAAAAGAAAGTATTTTAAGAAGAGTAACATTAAAATAGATATCTCCTATATAAACTATAAAAACATTAACAAAACAAGAGGAAGAGAAATTAGATAGAATGGTGTGCCCGAGTGTACCCTCAAGCAAGAGAACTCTAACCCAAGACAGTGGAAGACCATGGTACAGAGGCTATGGCACCACTCAAGACTAGAGAGCAATGGTTTGATTTTGGAGTGCCCTCCTAGAAGAGCTGCTGACCATAGCTAAAGTCTCTTCTACCCTTACCAAGAGGAAAGTAGCCACTGAACAATTACATTGCTGTTGTTAACCCCTTGGGTGAAGAAGAATTATTTGGTAATCTCAGTGTTGTCAGGTGTATGAGGACAGAGGAGAATAAGTAAAGAATAGGTCAGACTATTCTCTGTGTTTTTGTAGGCAAAATGGAAAATGAACCGTAACCAGAGAGAAGGATTCAATGTAGTACTGTCTGGCCAGTCAAAAGACCCCATAACTCTCTAGCAGTAGTATTTCAACGGGTGGCTGGTGCCCTGGCCAACTACTACCTACCATGTTTCCTTCTTTTCCATATTCCTTGAGTTATTGGTTTAACAAACAACCTTCGATCTCTTGAATAAACTAACCCAAAATCATAGATGGAAATCGATAGAAATGTCAGAAGGAGCTCGCAGTACAATACCTTCAATTATGGGAAATAACAAATAACACCAAGACCGCAAAAGGTTGTGATACAAAGACTGCTGCCCTGTCATGTATGAGAAAATGGTTATATGGATACTAACATATGTATTGTAACCGATAGAAAATTTCCGGCACATAATTTAAAGTTTTAATGAAAGATTGAAAAATAGTACATCAGACAATGACTAGATTAAGTAAAATTTGGAAATCAAATCTGAAATTACATATAAAAATCTGGCTATATATCAGATTAGTGATATCGGTGTTACTGTATGGACACGAGTCGTAGTATGACAATGAACAATATCCAACAGATTTAGTAGATTTGAGAACAAAGCCATCAGAAGAACATTGGGAGTAGAATTGGGAGGATATGATTAGAAATTAAACTATAAGAGATTACTCAAGTGCAACATGTGGATGAGATCATGGAGATGGTTTGGTCATGCTTTTCGCACTCCCTAAGAGAGATTAGTTCACTAAATGTTTAAGTGAGTTCCACAAGGCACTAGAAGAGTTGGAACACCCAGGCTTACATGGCTGAGGACTATGAAGCGCGAAGTAGATGATGATGAATGGAGAAATATTGAATTTAAAAGCTCAAGATAGAGACGACTGGCGAAATCTAACCGAGGCCTTTTGCGTCAATAGGCGCAAGAGATGATGATGATGAATTAGAGTAAAGCATGGATCAACCTATTACTACAAGAGGTGTTGGTGAAATCGACCTCACGACCAGGGTAAATTTCAGTTGATAGAAGAGGTAGAAGCGAGGGCCCCTTCCCCCAATTTTTTTTGTCTTTCCTTGACCACGGCCTTGCCTGACGCCCACCCACATCCAGAGAAGTACCTTTCACCTACGAGGGAATAATCAGTCTCCTTGGGTTTGTGAAATGGATTGACTGATGAGAGAAGGGGTCGAGAGGAATGCTCTACTTTTGTAGCATTTACAGAAAGTGGTTAATACGTGTTGTTGTTATCTAAGTGTTTATCATTATCCTCATTATTATTTTTGATGGTGCAGAAATATCTATTGTGAAACTATAAAAAGGGCTCAAAGAGTTAGTAAAGTTGTTATATGTCTTAGCACCATGTCATCTGGAAGGGCCCACTAGTTTGAATTCGATGAATAGTAATCCCACCACATTGTTCTCTCTCTTAGTCTTTTTTTTAAGACTATTGTTTACCCTTTTTATTTCTAAACATCGTTTTTATTTATACCGAATTACGAAAATATTTAGATGGAGGTAAAGTAATTTTTGATCTTCCCAATTAAATACGAAAGATTGATCATGATATCTTATAATCCTAAATTACGTAAAGTTTCGGCCAGCATTCGCATGGTAGCAAATCGATCCCAGCCCGAGAAGGTGAGTTTAAGCTGTTTACTGGGAAGGATGCTGTTGTGGTCAGGCTTGCCCTGCTGACGTTCTGGCGAGTGTGTTCTGATGATACTGGAATTGAAACCGGACACTTTTACCATTACCTTTACCCCTTAGCTAAATTCTCTTTTAATAACGATAAAAGTTCTGTTTTTAATTGGAAGTGTTGTGGTAGTTCGAAAATTTATCGGAAATAGAAAAAAGTGGGTTATTTGTGTTTTTCCTGTTTTGAAGTTTGGGAAATTTTAGCCGACCAAAGTTGATGATCGTTCGTCGGTAATTGTTTTAAAATGAAACCAATATTCGGTGTGTCGGATAACCGTATTTATGGATACTGTGTTTTTGGATATACATTTTGTTTCGAATTAGATTTGGAACACGGGACATCAATTATGATGATGAAAGGTTTAGTGATGATTGTTAAATTGATAGAAATAATGAGTTATTTCAGAAACGGGAATATCTTGGTCACATTTATCATTTAAGAGGGTCTACGAGAATTTGGTGTCATTGTAACTATTTTATTCATTGATTTTTTTTTTTTAGTTTTTACTTTTAAAGGGTTGTGGTGGCCGATGTGGTAACGTCCCTTTGGTGAACGCCACACTGGGGTTCGAGTCCCGCTCAAACTCGTTAGTTTCTTTGGTTGCTGCAACCTCACCATCCAAGTGAGCTAAGGATGGGGTTTTTGGGGGAGTCAATAGGTTTATCTGCCGATTCATCTGTAGCCATTGCCTTGCCCTCCTTGGTTCTAGCTTAGGCTTGGGCGCTGACCATATGTATATATGGTCAGTCTCTAGGGCATTGTCCGGCTCGATAGGGCAATGTTACAGACCTTTAAACCTTTTGTGGTCTTGACACACAGGGGAATAAATTACCTAAAACATTAATATATCGTATACATAGTTAGTATTTGGCGTATCGCACAGCATATTACACATCGCAATAAAAAAAAAAAACTACATCGTATATTCATTTATATTGTTGCCCTACGTACCCTCGAAATCAGGAAATATACAAATAAATCTCCAATTGTTTATATGTCAAAGCATGTCATAAATTTGTTGCTACAAATCAAAATGAATAATTCATGATTCATAATTTTAGGATATGGTAAGAGTTAAAACTTACTTTTCTACGAAGATTTATTTTTATACGTACATAATTTATCGGATAGAGCAGTGTTTTACTTTACCACTAGTTAACTGCGTTTCATTAAATGTGCTTTTAAGATGCTAAAAGCATCTTGCTTAAGGCTACACTTAAGCACACTTATATCTTATTTCTCTATGAAAGATTTATTATAATGTTAATGTTCTTGAAGCATTTTATTTTAAGTATTCATTACTTCCCTTGATTATTTATTTCCTTGTTTTCTGCTTTTCAAATCATATTCAGATAGCATTTGTTGCAATTCTTTCGAAATTACTGGTTCACACAATTATATGTTGGGGTCGAATTCCAGGATTTTCAAAGTCTGAGGGGATTTATGGAAAAAAAATGATGGATAATTATACGAGAACTTTATATTGGATGTGACACCAACCAAATCAGCATGGGTCTCTCTCTCTCTCTCTCTCTCTCTCTCTCTCTCTCTCTCTCTCTCTCTCTTTCACTAGAGTTATTGCAAAAAAAATTAGGAATTGTATTTCGTTTGTTAGCAGAATCTCTTAATTATTATTAATCATAGGAATTATGTTAATAATAGCAGATTGTCGAGAACAATGTGAGAAATTAATGCTTTAATTTGGCTATGATCTGGTGATGAATGATTGTGCTGTTGAGATTTGTTGTTATGCTTGTTAATTATTATTATTATTATTATTATCATTATTATTATTATTATTATTAGCATTATTATTATTATTATTACTTGTTGGATACTGCCGGTTTAAAGGTTTTGATTTCTACTCATAAAAGGCAGTTTCAGTACTTCTCACGCATGCTCAGTGTATATATATATATATATATATATATATGTATATATATATATATATATATATATATATATATATATACATATATATAATATATATATATTTCTGAAATATGCGATGCATATTGTTGTCGTCGTGCTGAATGAAGGAGCAGAAAAACGAGTTTTGATAATTCCGTGAGTATTTTTGTATTTCGGTTGGGTTAAGTATAAGGGTTATGACAATACGAAAGCACTTGGTCATCATCCTATATATATATATATATATATATATATATATATATATATATATATATATATATATATATATATATATATATACAGTATGTGCGTGTGTGCATAAAATTATGAGGAACACATGATGTTCAGATGCAATAACCCACAAAGAAAACAGAAAAGACTGAAGGAACCCTAATGATGTAGAGACGAAACTATTTATAATTCTATTTTTCTTTTTAATTTTCCTTGTGGTTTATTGCATACGTGTGTGTATTCGGTTTTTTATCTATGGCATTCTTAGCTACCAAGTAAGAAATCCTAGGTTGGACTTACAAGGTTGAATATAGGTGGTTGTAGTCGCTCTGTAATTATATGGCATCGTTGGTCGAAACCAGGGTTTGAAAGGTTAAAGAAACAAGATAACCCATTCCTATAAGACTTGCTTGGGATTGGAAGGCTAACAACACCTGGCAATGCTCCTTTGGGGACTAAATTTGACGTTGACCTTAGAATAGCAATCGTAGATTTGATTTGCATAAGTCTATAAGAATGTTTAGTTCATAACCTATATTCATCTAACTGATTAGGAATGGTCTTCCTAATGAGGTAGTTCAATCGGTGGAACTCGAAAAGTTCAAACTTGCAGCGAATCTTTTTATGTGGGAGTCATAAACAGTTTTTTTTTAGTTTATGTGTGAAATATCTATTTTAATGTGGTTACTGTTCTTAAGATATTTCTTTTAATTTTTCATTATATCTTGTAGTTTACTATTTTCCTTATTTCCTTTTCTCACTAGGCTAGTTTTCCCTGTACGAGACTTAGGGCTTATATCATCCTGCTTATGAACAATTAATATAAAATATTTTAAGAACCGTGGAATTAAAATAGAACTCTATGGAAGAGCCTAAAATTCTTTCGTACACTAATGTATCTAATTTCTATTCCTCTTGTTTTGTAAAAAAAAAATTATAGTTAAAAAGGAAATATTTATTTTAATGTTGTTAATGTTCTTGAAATATTTTATTTTTCCTTGTTTCCTTTCCTCACTGGGTCATTTTCCCTGTTGGAGCCCTTGGGCTTATAGCATTCTGCTTTTCCAACCAAGGTTGTAGCTTAGCATGTAATAATAATAATAATAATAATAGTAATGAAAGATTATAGAATCGTCTTACTGTATTTCCTCTGGTAGTTTATCTAGGAGAGAGAGAGAGAGAGAGAGAGAGAGAGAGAGAGAGAGAGAGAGAGAGAGAGAGAGAGAGAGAGAGAGAGAGAGTTAACCACAGGGGAATGATCGCCTGTTACATAGGTATAAATAACGACTGGCTCTATGCAAATTACCCCTTGCGGTGTAGGAAATCGAAGGGTTCTGTATCCGAAGATTGCACTTGTCACGGCCCAGATGGCATGTTTCTATGGAGATAATTGCAGAGATCTGCACACAGATGACAGCTTCCATCTCGGTAACTAGGAGGTCTCTTTGGCGATGATTGTGTCATTGGGGTTTCTACATTAATTGTGGTTTTATTGGCAGTTATTTAGCGGTTTTTGTGGTGTGCAGTCTTAAGTACTCATGCGTATACGTTATATATATCATGTACCTCATCTTTACGATAAAGGGGTAGTGTTTGTAGGGGGAGAGGGAACAGTCATAACCTGGTGAGAGGTGGTTGTCTATCCTTAACATGTAGTTGCACATATATATATATATATATATATATATATATATATATATATATATATATATATATATATATATATATATATATATATATATATATATATATAAAGTATATATATATATATATATATATTTGTGTGTGTGTGTAAAATCACAGGAAAACGTGATGCTCAGATGCAGAAGAACCACAGGGAAAATGAAAATATGAAATATACGATTAAATCCTGACTAGTTTCGTGATACTTCTTCAGAGGAAGAAGTCAGGAAACTTGTCAGGACTTAATCGTATATTTCGTATTTTCATTTTCCCTGTGGTTCTTCTGCATATATATATATATATATATATATATATATATATATATATATATATATATATATATATATATATATATATATATACTGTGTGGATATCTCTGGATTTGTATTTGTAATAATAGTTACTGTGTACTTTTAATTTAGCTCTCCGGGTAGTTTTTTTTTTTAAGATTCCCAGACCCAAAAGCAGATATCACGTATAGAGATTCCAACCCACGTGTGATGCTAAGTAAAAACAGTTGAGAGTTGACTGGAATCTCCGCACTGAACACTCCGTGTTTGCTTAATAATCATAATTTGAATCTAGAGTCTTTTGTAGTAACAAGTGTGCCCCGCCCACATCCCTGTAAAGAGGATAAGAAACTCGAAAAGTTAGTGTAGGCGCAGCACAACATGGTGATAGGGTTTGTGGATCGCCATGATCAGTAACGCTGTACTAGTCAGGGTATCCTTACTAGGTTAGTTTGCTTTGAGCGATCAGGCTAAATTCTCCTACGATCACCAGCCCGCACTGGCCAGCGTGGTGATGAAACTAGCCAAGCCCCAGACATCAATGTAGACATGTCTGAGGCATTTGTCCTGCAATTGATTAGGAACGACTGCATTTGTTGTGTTTGTGTGTGTCATACAAATCTCCTGGACCAGGGTTCGAAACCCGACCGGTCTGATACTATACTGTAGTCTTTGAGTGATTTCGCCTGGGGCTCTGATCCCGAGGTCGTTAAGAGAATCCAGACTGTAATGTAATAATATATAAAGCTTATTTGAAATATGAAAAACACGTCTAAATGATATATATGTATGTGTGAATATATATATCTATATATATGTATGTTTGAATATCTTTATCTATATATATATATATATATATATATATATATATATATATATATATATATATATGTGTGTGTGTGTGTGTGTGTGTGTGTGTATGTATGTATGTATTTTCATAGAATTCTATATCAGGCGGTTTCCGTCCTTCGGCGAAAGAACCAAAGTAATAATTAAAGGAGTGAGAAACAACGTTCACTGTCTCATTTTTCCGTTTAACTCTCTTAACTGTACGTAATGTTATGCATGATAATTTATGGTATTGACTTTCTATGTTTCTTATTAGCAACACTAACAGGCTTTTCATTGTTCATTCCCTGCATGAAAAATTCTCCCCAACGATGTTATTTAATGGCGACATTTTATGTAAAATCGTGCTAAAGTGCAGTTATTTTTTTACGATGCATTCCCATGTTAATTAGGTCAATCTAACCATGCACTCTGCTTGTATCAGGTCACTTCTTTTAAGTTCATGAGAGAGAGAGAGAGAGAGAGAGAGAGAGAGAGAGAGAGAGAGAGAGGGAGAGAGAGAGAGAGAATCAACATAATCGGGACGTTTAAACTTTATTTCTTTGATTTGTATATGAAACCAATGGATTTGTAGGAGAGAGAGAGAGAGAGAGAGAGAGAGAGAGAGAGAGAGAGAGAGAGAGAGAGAGAGAGAGAGTTTGAACTTAATTTTTTTGACTTGTTTAGGAAATCATGGATTTGTAGTAGTGAAAGAGTTGTAAATGAAGAAAAAAAGAAATTTTTTTTACTTGTATGTTGAGAGAGAGAGAGAGAGAGAGAGAGAGAGAGAGAGAGAGAGAGAGAGAGAGAGAGAGAGACTAATGTGTGACTTGCTGCTTGTTCCAACATCGGTAGCCATAGTGTTTTTATATGTATTCTTCTTATACAAAACTCAGTCAGTACCACAACTACTACTGCTGTTGCCGGCGCGCTGTTCTCTTAAGCTGCTGCATCCTCTTGAACTGTGACCTTGAAGAGGTCATGTTATCTTATAAACAAAATCGAAGTATCAGTGTCAAGAGGTCAAGTTCACGCATTTAAGGAACAGCTCCCCAACCCCCCTTCCTGGAAGCAAGACTTCAAATGTGTTTATTGTAAATAAAACAATTTGATCATAAGCACTTTTCGGTTTTTTATTTTTTTTAATGGTAATATTTTTTGACTTAAATACTTGTTGAAGTCATATTGTAGGCCGGCTTTGGTATTCGACAGAACAAGATATTTCATAGGATGTCTAATGCTATAATAATCTTACATAGAGAAGTCTTAGTAATTTTATAACAGATCCTATAGAAAAAAATGACTTTTCCTAGTCATGCATACATTTTTATTTTTTGTAGAACGAGGAGACATTTAAGAGATGAATGGGAGGATACTTAACCGTAATTAATCGCAAAACACATTCTCTCTCTCTCTCTCTCTCTCTCTCTCTCTCTCTCTCTCTCTGGTTGTGAACGCCATCATGTTGCCATTTAATGCTCCAAAGATTTTTATTCAGTGTTGCTCCCGATTTAGTTATATTAATTTATTAATAAAAATAATTACTACACTTTTAATATCCCAGTGCGATGCAGGAAGTTAATACAGTTGTATCGCTCTTTGAAACACTTTAAATACACTGTTGTTTCTCTCTTTGAAGCACTTTAAATGCGAAATTTCCAAGATGGCAACATTGGTGGCTATAAAAGGGGACTACCCACGGTCCGGGCAGATATTAAGGGAGAAGGGGGTTGGGGGGGGGGGGGGTTAGTTTCGGGCGGTTATGATAGGGACGATTGGTGGGGGTTAAGGTCGGGGAATTTGTTGCGGGGGGGGGGGGGGGGGTTTAGGGGGTTTGAGCGTGGTGGATTCATCGTTCGTGGAGGGTGGGTGGGGTTAATCGGGGTGTGGGGTTTTGTTGGGGCTGTGGCTGTTCCCCACTTTAAAAGTCTGGTATGAGTTGGGACGCATCTCTCTCTCTCTCTCTCTCTCTCTCTCTCTCTCTCTCTCTCTCTCTCTCTCTCTTTTACAGTATTTAAATATTCCTCTTTATATATATACCGGATATATAATATATATATATATATATATATATATATATATATATATATATATATATATATATATATATATATATATATATTCTCTCTCTCTCTCTCTCTCTCTCTCTCTCTCTCTCTCTCTCTCTCTCTCTCTCTCTCTCTCTTGTTTTTACAATATTTGAATATTCCTCTTTATATATATACAGGATATATATATATATATATATATATATATATATATATATATATATATATATATTCTCTCTCTCTAAATATATATATATATATATTATATATATATATATATATATATATATATATATATATATATATATATACTGTATATATATACATATGGATAGATAGGTAGATAGATACTGTATGCATGAGTGTATTAATCATTGAAACTAGAATACTCATCTTTGTGAGTGTATGCGCGCGCACAGCCAGTAGTCGTAAGCATTTAAGAAGACATTTGTCATATACCCTTTTCCTTGATATGCGCATCACGCTAATATACCTGTATGCATATACTTAAAGGAGAGAGAGAGAGAGAGAGAGAGAGAGAGAGAGAGAGAGAGAGAGAGAGAGAGAGAGAGACCTCACCCATATACCATGGGCAAGAAGAGTAAATCGACTCCCGGTTCTAATCAGTGTTGCCATATCGCCAGCCAACGTAGATAGTTATCCCTCACTCCTTGCTCCCTGGAAGGCGTTAACCGCTTGACATATGTGGCACATTGGACGGAAGCATGTCGCTGTTTACTTGACGAAGGAGCTCCTTAGCATCACATTTAAAGATGGCTTTGCTTTCTTTTTTCTTCCTTTATTATTATTATTATTATTATTATTATTATTATTATTATTATTATTATTATCCAAGCTACAACCCTAGTTGGAAAAGCAAGATGCCATAAGCCCAGGGGCTCCAACAGGGAAAAATAGCCCAGTGAGGAAAGGAATAAGGAAATAAATAAATGAGAACAAATTAACAATAAATCATACGCCTGATGTTTCTTGAGGGATGGGTAAAATGTGTAGTTTAAGTGATTACCGGAATGTATTATTATTATTATTATTATTATTATATTATTATTATTATTATTATTACTGGCTAAGCTATATTATCATCATAATTTGTTATTTTTATTATTACTGCCCAATCTACAACCAAAGTTGGAAAAGCAGGATGCTATAAGCCCAAGGGCTCCTACAGGGAAAAATAGCGCAGAGAGGAAAGGAAATAAATAAACTACAAGGAAAGTAATGAACGATTAAAATAGAATATTTGAAGAACAGTAACATCAAAATAGATCTTCATATGTAAACTGTAAAAACTTCAACAATAAAAAAAAGGAAGAGAAATTAGTTAATATAGTGTCCCTGAGTGTAGGTATAGTAAGGGTTCATAGTAAAGGAACGAAAGGGGATTTTTCGAAATTGGTTGTATCAACTGGTTTGTCTGGTAGTACGTTAGAATGCCCTCAGAAATGCGAAAATTTTGTGTATTTAAAGATTTAATTAGTGAAGGTGCCACTTCCTGAGGCATTAGCTCTTCACCCATAATCCCAGATAGAAAAAGCAGTTCCTGTCATTAAAATCTGTAAAATTACTCATGAATTGACCAACTGTGATTGCATCCATAAAACACATTCGGCCTCTCTCATCTTCAATTGCACAAAAGATTGGCGTATTGAGATAATCTTTTTAAGATTTTCGGCGATTAATGTATTTTGAATGGGTGTTTTAATTCTTTCATTATTTCTTGTTTTGAGTATTGTTCTCGTGTCTGGTCTTCAGCTGCTGAATGTTATCTTAATTTGATGGACTGGAATTTACAGTCTATTAATTCCTGACTTGGATATTAATCTCTGGCACCATCGCTCAGTTAGTTCTTTGCGCATGTTGCATGACATTTTCCATAATTCTGACCATCCTTTGCATACACCTCTTCTCATCAGTACCATCCTAATCGTAACCCTAGGCATGCAGTTAATTCCAATAGTCATGACTTCTACACCATAAAGCCCAATACTGCACAGTATACTAGAAGTTTTATTCCAACCATATTCAAATTTTGAAATGACCATCCTAATCAGGCGATTGACTTTCAGCAAGTGTTTTTGTTTTGAAATATCTATTTCAAAGTTGTTAATATTGTTGATATTGTATATAAATTTTCCATTAATACTCTTGCAGTTTATTTCAAAACAAAAAAACTCGCTGAAGTTCAACCTGCTTACCATAGCTGAAGAGTCTCTTCTAGACTTACCAAGAGGAAAGTTGCATTGTATGCATACATAGGCTACACACGCATATCTATAAATATAAGATTAGGAGCTTGGTTTTGTAGCTGCTCTTTAACTAGGACACTTCAAGTACTTATCAAATGGTTCATGATTCAACCCCGACCCGTTACATCTGGTGTTCAACGGAGTCTCGTCTCTAAAAGTAACTTGAGATTCCTTCCAACAAAAAACAATTTATAACTGTATTCGCTAATGACCTGAATTTCAGTACGTCATATTTATATGATGAATGAGACGCAATCTAAACAGTGACTAGATAATGTAGTTTGTTTATCCTCAGGGTACATATACAAAATCCGTCCTCAACAGGGAAAAAACTCGAACACAAACTTTTGGTCATGAATTTACTGAATGTTAATCTTGATAAGATGATAACGTAATTATGTAAAAAACATGAAGCCTTGAACTTCTTAATCTGGGAGATTCTTAGATAACTGTGGCTAATCGTCGCGGCTAAACCAGATTTCATGAAACACCACACTTACAAATTACATGCAACTGAAACGGGTTCAGTGTCAAATTCATTACAGACCAGAACGCACATGATCTCAGAGCAATAGAATCATGTAAGGCCTGTTGTCATATTCAACAAAACATTAACAGATATTTTCATGTAATCCCAGAAACACAACTCCACACTTACTTTATCAAATGTTTCGGAAGTGAATTTTCTTTTCAATTCCAATACACAGTAAACTTGAACAGTAAATGGGATTAAATCCGTCTATATTAGCATTGCGTCGTAATTATCTCGTTACATACTGTATACGGTGGATTTCGACCAGATTTGTATTATTATTAGTAGTTAAACTACAACCCTAGTTGGAAAAGCAGGATGTTATAAGCCCAAAGGCTCCAGCAGGGAAAATACCCTAGTAAAGAAATATCTATTTTAAAGTTGTTAATATTATTGATATTTTATTTTAATTTTCCATTAATACTCATGCAGTTTATTTCTTTCCTCTCTTTACAGGGGTATTTTCCCTGTTGGAGCCTTTGGGCTTATAACATCCTGCTTTTTCAACTAGGGTTGTAGTTTAGCTCTTTTCAATTTTGTCCTAATTTTGATTACAAATTACCTTAATGAAGGTTTGGGGTTGAGATATATGGCGACTTACAGGGGTGTTTGACGAAAATGAACTTTACCTCTTGAGTTAATAAATATAGTTTTCATTGTAATACAGTGGGTTTTATTAGAAAATAATTATCAAATGCTCTGATTTTCTTAAAATGAAAGGAAATAAGCTGACAGCTTGGGCATATCGGGAAATTATGAGAAATTCATTTTAGGGTTGGTACGTGATGGGATATTATGATCATGGAAGTTATGTCGTGGTTCAAGTTAACTCCCTTTTATTTATCGAACCCCAGACCGTTACGTTAGGGCTGACACCGTCAGGGATGAAGGAGAGAGAGGGAGAGTAGCCTTCGTACCCCATTATTCATCTCGGGCATTGAGAGAGAGAGAGAGAGAGAGAGAGAGAGAGAGAGAGAGAGAGAGAGAGAGAAAGATTTAACCGAATGGGAAGAGAAACTGTTAGCCACTGTGTCATTACACTATTTCTTACGTTGAATATATTATTATTATTATTATTATTATTATTATTATTATTATTATTATTATTAGCTAAGCTACAACCCTAGTTGGAAAAGGAAAATGCTATAAGCCCAAGGGCTCTAACAGGAAAAAATAGCCCAGTGAGGAAAATAAATAAATAAACGATATAAGAAGTAATGAAAATTAAGATAAAATATTTTAAAAACATTAACAACATTTAAACATATTTTATATATAAACTATAATAGGACTTATGTAAGCCTGTTCAATTCAAAAAAGACTGGTAAGAATCATAAGCTCCAGTGATTACTTAGCTCATACATCGCCACTTTTCCGGTCTCTCTCGATATTGAAGCTGGAAGACAATTATAAGCTCTCCTTAATGAATATGATGTTCCAAACACTTATTTTGAACAAATTTCCAGATTTAAGACGAAAAATAATTCAGGAACAATCAGTTCATCATATGGAACAAGAAATTCAAACTTAACTCTCCCTTTCATACGTATTAATAGATGCGAGCAATCGTATCTATACCAAGGTATTAAACTTGGAATACTCTGCCCGCTTATCTAAAGGCACTGCTTAGTGTTCGGTCTTTTAAGAAATCATATACAAATCTCCTGTTATCTGGGTATTAAGCTTTATTAATAAATATTTATACTTGCCTACCTAACCACAACGCAAGTATGTTTCATTGTTTAGAATATTTTTTTATTTGTAAAACTAGTTCTTTTACTGAGTTTTTTGCTTAATATCTACAATTTTTTCAATGTATATACCATTAGCTTTCATATACCATCTTTCCTTATCATATAAATATGCATTTCCATTTGTTTTAGGCTAAGATTCTCATTTATATGTATCTATTTGTATACATATGATTATGTATATGTATGCGTACATTTTGTATATCTATATCCATATTTACTTTATTTTTTATTTTTACTTAATTGATGATATTATTTTGTTGTATTATTGCCCGAAGAGCTCTGCTCCACATGGGCTTGGACTGAGTCTTTTTTTCTTTTTGTAAATCTTTGAATGTAAATATTTTTTGTCCAATAAACATTATTATTATTATTATTATTATTATTATTATTTATTAACATGAAAAAAAAAAAACAATTGCTGCGAGTTTGAACTTTCGAAGTTCTACTGATTCAACAACCCGATTAGGAAGATCATTCAAGGCCAATTTTGACTTTTAGATTTTGTTATTAATATTTCCTCTCAATTCCGTTCTAAACAAAAGTATATATTTCACCAGTGGGAGCAGGGCACCAACACTTCATGAACATTAGGGATCCTTAGAAAGGGTGGCGGAGGTCCAGTGTTGATAGGGGTAATGAAGACTCTACCCTTTTCTTTGTCCTTTTCTTTGTAAAAGTTTGATGGGGGTTCCTCCATTTGGTTTCTGTAAGTCCAATATCATGACAAGGATAAAGTAAGTCCCGCAATGTTATAGTTGAAAGCTGATTAAAACTCCAATGCGTTGGCAAGTTTATAGAATAATTAACAATAATTGTAAAGTTGAAGAGTCGAAAATTGAAATTTAAGCACTTTGGGCAAATGTATTAAAAATTCTTCAACAATTGTCAAGATGAAGATTCTAAAATCAAATTTTAGGTACTTAAAGCAAATTTGAAAAAAAAAAAATCAAAATTTGAAAAGTAATTGTCGAAATGAAGTCTTTTTTTTTTTTTTTTTTTTTTTTTTTTTATACAAAAGGGGATAGGATTAAGATTAGCTGCCGCCCTTTGGGTCCTTGTGGGGTACGTTGCCTGTGAGTTAAGGGGTCTGCCCCCGGTTCCCGGGTGAAGAAGCAACCAGATACTGAATATATTATTATTATTATTATTATTATTATTATTATTATTATTATTATTATTACTTGCTAGGCTACAACCCTAGTTGGAAAAGCAGGAGGCTATAAGCCCAGGAGCTCCACAGGGAAAATAGCCCAGTGAGGGAAGGAAACACGGAAAGATAGAATATTTTAAGAAGAGTAACAACATTAAAAAAAATATCTCATACAAACTAAAAACTTAATAATTCAAGAAATTATATGAATTAAAATAGTGTGCAAAGAGAATTCTAACCCAAGGTAGTGGAAGACCATGGTACAGAGGCTATGGCACTACCCAAGAATAGAGATCAATGGTTTGATTTTGGAGTGTCCCTCTCCTAGAAGAACTGCTTACCATAGCTAAAGTGTCTCTTCTACCCTTACCAAGAGGAAAGTGGCCACTGAGCAATGACAGTGCCTTTTTGTCAATGTGGATTAAAGTGAGTTTCAAGGGGGTAGAAATGTAGAATTTCGACAAAATCAGGACGTATTGAAGTGAAGTGAGATCATAGAATAGTTTTAAAGAACTTAACATTTGGAAAGCATTCAAGTATGTGGGGTAGTGTGTGGTTTGGCTTTATATTCTGTTGAATTCTGAAAAGGGGGTCAGTGTCTTTATTCTCAATATAGCTGTTGCAGTTCATATATGAAAGATACAATTTAATGTTGTTGCTGTTCTTAAAGTGTGTTATTTTGTGCTTTACTTCTCTTGTAGTTTATTTATTTATTTGGTTCCTTTCTTCACTGGACTATTATCCCTGTTGGAGCCCTTGGGTTTATAGCATCCTGCTTTTCCAATTAGGGTTTTAGCTTAGTTTGTAATAATAATAATAATAATAATAATAATAATAATTGTTGAATTGATACTTATCTAGAATCTATATCCTTAGTGGAAATAGTGAGAGAGAGAGAGAGAGAGAGAGAGAGAGAGAGAGAGAGAGGGCATCTCTTGGCATGAAACAATTGTTATTACTGTATAAATACCTGTTTATTTGATTAATTAGGAACAATTTATTCAGTTTTGTTTATAAACTTCACGAATATGACATATACAGTATATTCTGGTTATCCTCCTCCCCTTGTGCTGCTCTTCGGCACCGTGACGTGGCAAGATAACTTGTCCAAGTTTGATACCACCCTTGATTTTATAGTGCCATTCAAGTGATCGAGTTCAAATTCATTCATAGATCTTTAAACAGTCCTCCGATCTCTCTCTCTCTCTCTCTCTCTCTCTCTCTCTCTCTCTCTCTCTCTCTCTCTCTCTCTCTCTCAGAACGTGAATATTACAGGTTATTGATTATTGAGGGTACTGCTTAAGAATTGGGCTTCTCAAAGCAATCTTGTGCACGTGATAAAGGAAGGGAGTCTTGTTATAAAGACTAAAGGGATATTATTTGAGGTTTTATATATTATATCCCTAGAGCTATGCCTAAAGGTGGCAGAGAGAGAGAGAGAGAGAGAGAGAGAGAGAGAGAGAGAGAGAGAGAGAGAGAGAGAGAGAGAGATAACGATAACAAACGCGCCCAGATCTGTCGAGTCGAAAATGTGATTAGTAAATAACAGGTTAGTGGCCTCCACGAGTGTGATGAGTTTAACACCCTTTGCTTCACCTCTCTTCCCACCCCCTCCCTCTTCATTTCTCCCCCCTCCCCCTCCTTACCGCTCGTCGGCATCCCAGTCAATGATTGTCACTTGTCCGCCTGCTTTTTTCTTCCATTTTTTTTTCTTTTTGCTTCGTTCGGTAGGCCTGCCTTCTTACCCTCCCCCCAGTAAAACTTATAAACAAACCCAACTGTCTGTAAGCCTCGCTCTCCTGCTTGACAGACTGTTTTGATCTCTATTGATGGGCGGGGCAAGGTCGGTTAAAGGATGGTCCTTGGACCGTGGGATAGGCTGGTTGGTCGAGCATAAAGCACAGAGGCAGAGCAGCAGCTCTGTTGCTCTGTTATAGGGGGATAGAGGCAGACGGATGATGGTTTGAGCGAGGCGGGTGGGTGGGGGCTGGGGGGTTACGTGGTTGGGTGAGGATCGACTACTCGAATGCCTCCCTCCCTCCACCTCTCCGCTCTCACTCCTCCTCCTCCTCCACCTTCGACTCCGGGTAAAGGTTGACTGATGTACAAGATTAACGTCTATACGATCTCGTCCCCATACTGTCTTCATGCAGTTTTATTTCGTCTGAATTCATTCGTGAGAGGGAAGCAGATCGAAGTTTCCATATATGTTTCATCTTTCGTGGTCTTAATGTCGTCCTGGAGACACCGCCAGTGCCCTCTTTCCCCTGATTGACTGAGACAACTTGAAGAAATGCATAGGCGCTATTTAAGGAAGAAAGAGAGCTAGCTTAGGTGTGAGTGGCAGGCAGAGAGGCAGCAGCCAGAGGTCTCACAAGTACGGACGCGCTTACGCATACACGCACGCGGTATTTTAGGACGGTGGGATGATGGGTAGCGAGGGTTTCTAGGGTGTAGGGGAGGTGGAGGGGGTGTTCAGGACGAGTGGTTTTGGTAGGGGAGGGGGAGAGAGGGCGATGAAGTGGAGGTACTCAGCCGCGGAACTGGGAGGGGTAGAGTAAGGGATGGGTGTTTAGCGACCACATTCTTAACAAAAGTTTCTCATGCTGGCTTCTCGTCGTAAAGGGAGAGAGAGAGAGAGAGAGAGAGAGAGATCTAGTGGGTAGAGAGGTAGGTAGTGGTTCATCAGTTGCCCTGCTCTCTCTCTCTCTCTCTCTCTCTCTCTCTCTCTCTCTCTCTCTCTCTCTCTCTCTCTCTCTCTCTCTTATTCTTTAAAAGAGAATAGTTCTTCAATAGTTTTAACATTTACAAAGAATAAAGAAAAAAAACCACAAGACAGAAGCTGTCCCAGTAAATAGTCATCTTGAGGAAAACAGGACAGAGAGAGAGAGAGAGAGAAGCCCATTGCTGCCTGTGAGGTTAAGGACAAGACGGAGGAGAGAAGGATAATGAGCAATACAAACCGTCTCCTCCCTGGGCTCCCTCCCCCCTCCGCAAGAGGTGGCCGATTCTCTCCCTCTCTCTCTCCCTCCTTCCTCAGACCTTGTTAGTTCATTACTTTCTAGCCCCGAAACTTCTTCAGCATTGTCCCCCATCCTCTGTGTCCTCCCTTTCCCTAGAATCTCCCTCCTCTCTCCGTCTCCCCCCTCTCCCTTAAGGCTTCCCTCACAGGGACAGTTCATCATCAAGGCACTCAGTCTCAGCGTTTAACTGGCGTTTCAAAAGTATGGGTTTGCAAATTTGGGTGTGTCATTTTAGATGTGTTACAACAAGCGGGAGTATAATTATTAGCGCGTTTGCCCTTGTCCGCCATGTTCATAGATTGTACCAAAGTTGGTGTCTATTTACACGCTCCGTGTTGCTAGGTGATGATGTTATAGTGTTGTTATTAAATATTGTTTTATTTTTTATTATTGGCTAACATGTTTTAACAAATATTGTTAGTTTTTTCCTTTTTGCTAGCGTGTTTTAAATCATGAGGATCATGTTAGGATTCAGGACTTACCATATATAGATTTTAGATTTTTTTTCCTTGGGATATGATATGCTAGTGTACGCAACCCGTCCAAAATAACGTTTAAATATTTAGATTTAAGTTTTTTTCATAGTTGTCTAAAATATTTAGATTTATTTCAGAGATTATGGTATACTAGTGTACGCAACCCGTCTCAAATAACGTTTAAATATTTATATTTAAGTTTTTTTCATTAACGTCTAAATATTTAGATTTATTTCAGAAATTATGGTATACTAATGAACGCGACCCGTCAAAAATAACGGCTAAGTATTTAGAATATTTTTTTCATATTAGATTATGATATACAGTGTACACGACCCGTCCTAAATAACGTCTAAATATTTAGAAATTATAGTGTTTTTCATATTAGATTATGATGAGCTAGTGTACGCGACCCGTCCTAAATAACGTCTAAATATTTAGATTTTAGTTTTTTTTTCACAGATTATGATAGTGTATGCGACCCATGAAAAATAATTGCTAAATATTTAATGATTTTGATTTTTTTTCCATAGACTTATATAGTAGGTACGCGACCCGTCAAAAATAACGGCTAAATATTTAGAGATTTTATTTTTTTATATTAGATTATTATGTACTGGTGTACGCTACCCGTCAAAAATAATGGCTAAATATTTTTTTTCATAGACTGATATACTGATTTTAGCTTTATTCAAATAGGTATAATATACTGGTACGTGACCCGTCAAAAAATAACTGCTAAATATATAGAGATTTTAATTTTTCATATGAGAATATGGTATACTGTACTAGTGTACGTGACCCGTCAAAAATAACTGCTAAATATATAGAGATTTTAATTTTTCATATGAGAATATGGTATACTGTACTAGTGTACGTGACCCGTCAAAAATAACGGCTAAATATTTAGAGATTTTAATTTTTATATGAGAATATGATATACTGTACTAATGTACGTGACCCGTCAAAAATAACGGCTAAATATTTAGAGATTTTAATTTTTCATATGAGAACATGATATACTGTAATAGTATACGTGACCCGTCAAAAATAACGGCTAAATATTTAGAGATTTTAATTTTTATATGAGAATATGATATACTGTACTAATGTACGTGACCCGTCAAAAATAACGGCTAAATATTTAGAGATTTTAATTTTATATGAGAATATGATATACTGTACTAATGTACGTGACCCGTCAAAAAATAACTGCTAAATATATAGAGATTTTAATTTTTCATATGAGAATATGGTATACTGTACTAGTGTACGTGACCCGTCAAAAATAACGGCTAAATATTTAGAGATTTTAATTTTTATATGAGAATATGATATACTGTAATAGTATACGTGACCCGTCAAAAATAACGGCTAAATATTTAGAGATTTTAATTTTTATATGAGAATATGATATACTGTACTAATGTACGTGACCCGTCAAAAATAACGGCTAAATATTTAGAGATTTTAATTTTTCATATGAGAACATGATATACTGTAATAGTATACGTGACCCGTCAAAAATAACGGCTAAATATTTAGAGATTTTAATTTTTCATATGAGAATATGATATACTGTGCTAGTGAACGTGACCCGTCAAAAATAACGTATAAATATTTAGAGATTTTCACCCATACAATGTACCTTGTAGGGTACCCCATCTCACCCATCTTTAAAATGGTTATTATTATTATTATTATTATTATTATTATTATTATTGTTGTTGTTATTATTATTACTTGCTAAACTATAACCCTAGTTGGAAAAGCAGGATGCTATAAGCCCAGGAGTCCCAACAGGAAAAATAGCTCAGTGAAGAAAGGAAATAAGGAAAAATGAAATATTTTAAGAACAGTAACAACATTAAAACAAACATTTCCTATAAAAACGATAAAAACTTGATAAAAACAAGAGGAAGACAAATAAGATTGAAGTGTGCCCGAGTGTACCCACAAGCTAAAGAACTCTTAACCCAAGGCAGTGGAAGACCATTGTACTGAGGCTATGGCACTACCCAAGACTAAAGAACAATGGTTTGAGTTTGGAGTTTCCCTCTCCTTGAAGAGCTATTTACCATATATAAAGAGTCTATTCTACCCTTACCAAGAATAAAGTAGCTATAGTGAATTTCTCACAAAGGTCGGTTATCAAATTTTGTCATTATCACGCCTTCAGTGTATTTGATAATGACATTCGTTTTCATATCCATTCCACGAAATTAATATCTTTTCATGTATTGTTAATTCATTTCCTATCTATAATGATGAAATCCAGACCTTTCATCTTTATACGGTAATCGCTGTCTTTTGGGTTATTCCTCTACCGATTACGCCTGGTCTCCTCTACGGTCTCCAGTCATACCGTCGATAATAAGAGGAAGGTACCATGAAGTCAGGGGGGTTCTGCTCGGCGTAAGATCATTTTTTTTTCCTATTCTACGAAATATGAGATAGTTATAATTTTTGTAAGAGGAAGAAGGGGATTCGTATTGCCTCTCCTCTCTACTGTTATTATATTTTTTTCTCAGCCGAGGAAGACGTCTTGTAGACAGTTTGTACTTTGGTTTTTCAACTAACAGCCTTGCAAGTTTTTTTTTTCTTTTTCTGTTGTTCATCTTTCAAAGAAGGATGCCTTTTACTTTTCTTTTTCATTTTTCACGCGGAAGACATGTTGTATTGCTTCTCGTAGCTTCCCCTCTCTCTGGTTACAGCTCATTTTTCGTTTAGACTTTTTTTCTCCTGTTATCATACACCTGACAACACTCAGATTATCAAACAATTCTTCTTTGCTCAAGGGGTTAAATACTGCACTGTATGTGTTCAGTGGCTATTTACACTGGGTAAGAGTAGAAGAGACTCTAGCTTTGGTGAGCAGCTCTTCTAGAAGGGC
>NC_090740.1:25611792-25621792 GCF_036898095.1 Palaemon carinicauda
GACAGTTGAATTTATTTGATAAATCTCCCTTTCTATTTGGACAATTCATTTTGATAAATTTCCCTCCTATTAGGACAGTTGATTTTGGACAACTCTCTCTCTCTCTCTCTCTCTCTCTCTCTCTCTCTCTCTGAATATTTTGATTTTGATAAATCTCTTTCCCCTTAATAAGACTCTCTCTCTCTCTCTCTCTCGTCTCTCTCTCTCTCTGAATAGTTGATTTGATAAATCTCTTTCCCCTTAATAAGACTCTCTCTCTCTCTCTCTCTCTCTCTCTCCTCTCTCTGAATAGTTGATTTTGATAAATCTCTTTCCCCTTAATAAGACTCTCTCTTCTCTCTCTCTCCTCTCTCTCTCTCTCTCTGAATAGTTGATTTTGATAAATCTCTTTCCCCTTAATAAGACTCTCTCTCTCTCTCTCTCTCTCTCTCTCTCTCTCTGAATAGTTGATTTTGATAAATCTCTTTCCCCTTAATAAGTCTCTCTCTCCTCTCTCCTCCTCTCTCTCTCTCTCCTCTCTCTCTCTCTCTGAATAGTTGATTTTGATAAATCTCTTTCCCCTTAATAAGACTCTCTCTCTCTCCTCTCTCTCTCTCTCTCTCTCTCTGAATAGTTGATTTTGATAAATCTCTTTCCCCTTAATAAGACTCTCTCTCTCTCTCTCTCTCTCTCTCTCTCTCTGAATAGTTGATTTTGATAAATCTCTTTCCCCTTAATAAGACTCTCTCTCTCTCTCTCCTCTCCTCTCTCTCTCTCTCTCTGAATAGTTGATTTTGATAAATCTCTTTCCCCTTAATAAGACTCTCTCTCTCTCTCTTCTCTACTCTCTCTCTCTCTCTCTCTCTCTCTCTGAATAGTTGATTTTGATAAATCTCTTTCCCCTTAATAAGACTCTCTCTCTCTCTCTCTCTCTCTCTCTCTCTCTCTCTGAATAGTTGATTTTGATAAATCTCTTTCCCCTTAATAAGACTCTCTCTCTCTCTCTCTCTCTCTCTCTCTCTCTGAATAGTTGATTTTGATAAATCTCTTTCCCCTTAATAAGACTCTCTCTCTCTCTCTCTCTCTCTCTCTCTCTCTCTGAATAGTTGATTTTGATAAATCTCTTTCCCTTAATAAGACTCTCTCTCTCTCTCTCTCTCTCTCTCTCTCTCTCTGAATATTTGATTTTGATAAATCTCTTTCCCCTTAATAAGACTCTCTCTCTCTCTCTCTCTCTCTCTCTCTCTCTCTGAATAGTTGATTTTGATAAATCTCTTTCCCCTTAATAAGACTCTCTCTCTCTCTCTCTCTCTCTCTCTCTCTCTCTCTCTCTCTGAATAGTTGATTTTGATAAATCTCTCTTTCCCCTTAATAAGACTCTCTCTCTCTCTCTCTCTCTCTCTCTCTCTCTCTCTCTCTCTGAATAGTTGATTTTGATAAATCTCTTTCCCCTTAATAAGACTCTCTCTCTCTCTCTCTCTCTCTCTCCTCTCTCTCTCTCTCTCTGAATAGTTGATTTTGATAAATCTCTTTCCCCTTAATAAGACTCTCTCTCTCTCTCTCTCTCTCTCTCTCTCTCTCTCTGAATAGTTGATTTTGATAATCTCTTTCCCCTTAATAAGACTCTCTCTCTCTCTCTCTCTCTCTCTCTCTCTCTGAATAGTATGATTTTGATAAATCTCTTTCCCCCTTAATAAGACTCTCTCTCTCTCTCTCTCTCTCTCTCTCTCTCTCTCTCTCTGAATATTTGATTTTGATAAATCTCTTTCCCCTTAATAAGACTCTCTCTCTCTCTCTCTCTCTCTCTCTCTCTCTCTCTCTGAATAGTTGATTTTGATAAATCTCTTTCCCCTTAATAAGACTCTCTCTCTCTCTCTCTCTCTCTCTCTGAATAGTTGATTTTGATAAATCTCCTTTCCCCTTAATAAGACTCTCTCTCTCTCCTCTCTCTCTCTCTCTCTCTCTCTCTCTCTGAATAGTTGATTTTGATAAATCTCTTTCCCCTTAATAAGACTCTCTCTCTCTCTCTCCTCTCTCTCTCTCTCTCTCTCTCAGGATAGTTGATTTTGATAAATCTCTCTTTCCCCTTTATAAGACTCTCTCTCTCTCTCTCTCTCTCTCTCTCTCTCTCTCTCATTAATATGTATTGTTCAAAAATACTTATAGATATTTCTGGCATCTAGCGGAGTCTTTAGACACACAAGAGGTGTTTGATTTCCTTGTTCGATCGAAAATATAATATCCCAGTAAAACATTTCCCTCCCGGAACCTATTTCACCAGAAAATCAAATTGGTTGCCAAATTCACCCACGCCCGCGAAAAAGGCGCCTACGCCCAAGGATCGTCGTCTTCGCCTATCAGGCTTTAGCTCATTGTTGTGATCTTGCCCAAATCGATCGTCCGTCACAAACAGCTTCCATTTACCGAAAGTAGGCGTTAATGGCTAGTTGTTTTTTATTATTATTATTATTATTATTATTATTATTATTATTATTATTATTATTATTTCTAGTGTACACAAACTCGGTAAAAATGACCCATATTTCCCCTCTTTCAGGATATGACTATTCCCTCTCCCCTCCCTACCGAGGGACCGAGTAGTTATGTCTTCTCGCTGACCGTGACCAAGAATATATATATATATATATATATATATAAAACACTTGCTCTTTATTATAGGAGGGATTATTAGTTATACTATATGCCCATTTGTATGTCTCATGCGTCCTAACTTCGGGGATGGAGGCCTACAGGGGCTTACAGGCCAAGTCATTAACAGCCATTGCCTGGTCCTCATTGGTCATAACATGGGTTGACAGAATTTAGGGTGGGAGGCATTGGCCTTAATCACATGTGTATATATTCAGTGTCTGAATATTATATGGTATCGGAAATAGTTTCTTTAAATGTCCCTTAGGACCTTAAAAACCAAATTCATTTCATGCAATATGTTAGACGAAGAAAATTAAAACAAGTAAATCAAGAATGCGTGGTAATATATTCACCTCAATATAACACCGTTATGATAATGATTCGGGCAATTTGCGTGCGACGAAGCATTTTGGTCTGGATATAATTTATATTGTCCACCAAGACAGCTTTACGTCATGCGATCTGATTGGTTAGGCTACTGCCCTCTCCAAGAAAAAAAGGACTGCTGAATAATTTGTATATATATATATATATATATATATAGATATATATATATGTGTGTGTGTGTGTATGTATATATATATATGTGTGTGTATATATATATGTGTATGTATATATATATATATATATATATATGGAAAAATATCAACACAACATCGTGTTCAAATAGAAATAAATTTCTACCTCATACTTGGGATCGAACGCTGGCCCCTTCTAATGAAAGGCCAGGTCGAAACCAACCATGCCACGAGAGGCCATAAAAGAAGTCGGAACCTAACTGCTACCCAGCAGTTCAGGATTTACCTGGCGAGACATCAGTCTCTTACCCAGCGAGTTTTTCCCGACTTTCGCGAAGAACCTAATGGCTTTGAATGTACAACCTGTTGGTTTGAGATGCTTAGATTATTTTTTTCTGAATGCGTTTTCTTATAAGCGAAGGACACTTTCAAAATCAAACCAATTGTTCTCTAGTCTTGGCTAGTGCCATAGATTCTGTACCAGGATCTTTCACCGTCTTGCGTTTGAGTTCTCTTGTATCAGGGTACACCTGGGCGCACTATTCTATCTTATTTCTCATCTTGGTTTTTTTTTATTAAGATTTTGTATCTTAGGCCTATATATGAAGGATCTATGTTAATGTTACTTTTCTTAAATATTTGATTTTGATTGTTCATTACTACTTTTTATAGTTTATTTCCGTATTTTCTTTCCTTAACTTGGCTATTTTCCCTGTTGTAGCTTAGCTATTAATAAAAATAATAATAATAATAATAATGATAATAATAATTTAATATTTTTCTTTACTTCATTCTGATGTACGTTAGCACGAAGAAATATTATTTACCACGAACAAGAAAAATACAATCCAAAGTAAAATATATAAGAAGCCTGTGCAAATGGCAGACCTTTTACCAGACCACAGCATTTGCAATCATCCAAGTCTGCTACAAACTGAGGCATCCGGCTTGTCATTGCACTGGGATTGGAGAAATTCATGGATATAGATAGGAATAGCAATGGGATATAAGACATTTAGAATATTAATAGGCCTAATAAGGGTTGTTGGTGGCCGATTCGGTAACGTCCTGGCTGGTGATCGCCAGACTGGGATTCGTGTCCCGCTCAAATTCCTGAGTTCCTTTGGTCGCTGCAACATCACCATCCTTGTGAGCTAAGAATGCGGGGTTTGGGGGAGTTTATAGGTCATCAGCAGCCATTGCCTGGCCCTCCTTGGTCCTAGTTTGGACCAGAAATTACACCAATGACAAACATTGACCAAAACAGTTGGCATAGTGATACTAATATTCCATATTATTTATCTTGTTCATGTATTCAAGTAAGAGATTAGAAGTTACATATATATTCTGAAGCATTCACTGATACCAAGAACAGAGGAAATTTTGTTTTCTTTGTATATAAATTATCAGTGACAATAACCATAAAAGAAGTTATAAAGATCCTGTATTTGACGTCCTCTCTCTCTCTCTCTCTCTCTCTCTCTCTCTCTCTCTCTCTCTCTCTCTCTCTCCATCTAAATGAAGAGTTAAGGACCAGGCCTAAATCTAATCTCTTTAACGTAAATATGAAAAATATTAAATGTATTTTTATTAGTTATTCATTAAACATCAGCCATGGCAATGACCTCACTTGAGGTCTACTGGGAGATTTTCTTGAGAACGGGAATTCTGTAGACAAATGTTAAAGGTATTAAACTGTAAAGCTGTATATAGACTGCAGGGTCTCTCTCTCTCTCTCTCTCTCTCTCTCTCTCTCTCTCTCTCTCTCTCTCGAAAAGTGGGTGCTTTAAAGGCGAATCAGTGAACCAAAAAGTCAGCTATGGGATGAAATCAAAGAGCTTGGGAAGAGAGAGAGAGAGAGAGAGAGAGAGAGAGAGAGAGAGAGAGAGATTAGAAACACATGAGTGAAGTCAGAAGGGGGGTTTTGAAAGAGAAATTAAGGATATACGGCTTCTTTCTCCGTCCTTCTCTTCTCTTTATGTACGGCGTTCTTGAAGTTTAATATGAACATAGAGAAGTCACGATTTAAAACTGGTGGAAATATTTCTCCGTATTAAATCTAAATGGATATTTTTTTGTCTTTTTAGTTGACACTCATATATATATATATATATATATATATGTGGGTTTCATTTTTATACGGTGGTGTGTGTCTCCGCAATGGAAAACCTGCCATATTTATATTTATATATATATATATATATATATATACATACACATACATACATACATAGGCTACATACATACGTTTTCATACTATATGAAATTACTAAAATAATCCATATTCACTGGATAAAAAACACTTTCTCAAAGAAACCACCATATAACAATTTTGGAATAAAATAATTTAAAATGACGTCACATTCTTTCTAGACTCCGACGTAAGCATGATTTTTCCTATATCGCCGTAGATTCCCCCCCCCCCTAGTATAACACATTGCACATTAGATTTGCATGCGCCGCTACACATTAATCAGAAATCACAATTAATTTTCGTAAATGAATTTGATTATAATATTAGATATAGATACTATTACTACTCATATTGTGTAATGATGTTAAGCTCTTTAAGATATTCGTAATAATCCTCCCATTAGAGAGATTATTCCTATCATATTATTATTATTGTTATTATTATTATTATTATTATTATTATTATTATTATTATTATTATTAAGCTATAACCCTAGTTGGAAAAGCAGGATGCTATAAGTTCAGGGTCCCCAACATGGAAAATAGTCCAGTACGGAAAGGAAACAAGAAAAAAATGGAATATTTTGAGAACAGTAACAATATTAAAATAAATATTTTCTATATAAACAATAAAAACATTGTATTGCTATTATATTATGAAATTCCTATCAGACTTTATATCGTACTAATCAATACATTTTGAGAAAAAGATATAAACACTTATAAAAATTATCCTTAACTATTAAGTTTACATTCTTATTGATACATATTAAGTTTAGGATATTTATAAGGTATAACAAACGCTGAATTGTAAAGGTGTTGACTTTTAATTAAAGGTTAAAGATGTCAGGTTTTAGTTCCATTTTCATCAAAATAGATACCCACCAGAACGTCAGCCAGGTAAGGCTATGCCCCGCCCCCACTGTGGCGCTGCAACCACAGTAATGGCCTCCCTCCCCATTAAACAACCAAACTCACGTTCATGGACTAGATCGATCTGCTGCCATGCCAATACTAGGCAAGCATGTTACCACTGTATTAGCTTACTATTTGCATACAAATTACTTTCACTACGATTAGGTCATAGTTATGTGGAGAGTTAGATTTTTCCATGTAATATTAGTGGTTATTGCTCCATTTACTATAGTTTCTTATTTGGATTATTAGGTTATTGAGTAAAGCGGTTTTAGTGACTTTGACCCCATATTTTGATGTGATTTTATTTATCAATGTCATTTATCATTATTACTTACTCTGATCACATGTGTGTGTATGTGTATGTATATATATATAATATATATATATAATAATCTTCCGCTGCCATTCCATTGCAGGAGAAAGACTTAATACATGCCCTCCACTCCTCTCTCTCTCTCTCTCTCTCTCTCTCTCTCTCTCTCTCTATATATATATATATATATATGTGTGTGTGTGAGTGTGTGTGTGTGTTTGTGTGTGTCTGTCTGTGTGTATTAAAATGTGCTTAGAATTTGGTAACCGGATAACACTGGTATCAACAGTTATTGTACTCACCCGGTTTCATTAGTTTCTTTCAAATCTTTCCCCTATTTTTTACCCAAGTTTATTATTTTCGCCGTTTCATTAGCTCCACAAATGTCACATAGAAGCAGGCTCTTTCGTTCAGACGTCAATGCGCTTTTGGTCTGTTTTCTTATCTCTGGAGGATTTCGCACCCAAAAAGTCCAAGCTCCCTCTCCTCTTAAGCTAAAACTAGGGAGGACCAGACAATGGCTGCTGATGACTCATCAGGTAGACTTTAGGCTCCCCCAACCTTATTTCAGGGATGGTGAGGTTGCAGGCACTACCAGAAACTATTGAGCTTGAGCGAGTCTCGAACCCCAGTCTAACAGATCACCAGGGAGGGACTCCAATAGACCACTTGGAAATTCTCTATTTAGTTTCATGGCTGTCGTTCGTATGTCTTGCTTCCCTGGTTCAAGTGGTGGTGTTATCACTAGACAAGTAATTTAATCTGTTTATCCTCTCTTATCTCTAGATTACAATAATACGCCGTCGGTCATGTTTCTTTCCTCCGAAGGACAAGTGTTTCGACAAGTAAGGAGGCGTCATTTATATAGTTAACGTTGTCTGAGTTTTTCCAAAGGATGACATATGCATAAATGGTTACATATTTCCATGTTAGGTTTGTCTTTTCATTGTGTTTTGCGATGGAGTTGTAATACCATCAATATTGATGTCTTGATGTGTCTTTACATAATTTGAGATAACAAGACAATGATAATTGCTTTTTTGCTTATATATTGAGTCTTGTTTTCGAGGGTAAGCAATTTCAAGATTTAGACTGGATACACGGGAATAAAGATGTCAGTACTGTAGTATCTGTTGCGCAACTCATAAGAACGAACAGTTATTAAGTAATAGTACTGTTGTCAGTGATTTATTGCAATACGTCATGTTCGTATTCTCTCTCTCTCTCTCTCTTCTCTCTCTCTCTCTCTCTCTCTCCTCTCTCTCTGAAAACTTGAACTTATTTCCTTTTCGCAATTTGCTATCATCTAATGGTTTAGTAATGACAAAATTAAGCACAATTGCTTAAGTTTGGTAAAAACTGAAGGTAACCATCATCTAGAGCTTTTAGCCCATGTAATTTCTTTATAGATTTAGTTCGTTTGTTTTCCATTATGATTAAAATTTGAAGAATTTTTCCTAATGTTGTGTATATTATCGCCTCCCTTTATTATTATTATTATTATTATTATTATTATTATTATTATTATTATTATTATTATTATTATTACTTGCTAAGCTACAACCCCGAGTTGGAAAAGCAAGATGCCATTAAGCCCAAAGCCTCCAACAGCCTTTGATGAAATCGTAACACATTTTCTCATGAGCACGAAAACTAGTCGTATTTCGCCAGTAAGTCGATAGTACCATGGTAGCGTTAACAAAGTCAACATTCAGAGATGTAATTGTTCAGTGGTGAGGTGATTGATGATCTGTTACACGCCAGTTTCGTAGGTTTCCTTCGAACATACCACTCCTCTGAAACGTATCGTAAATTAATCATACGAACTCATAGTTCGTTGTTTTTGGAGCTCAAGTAAAGAGACTTTTATTAATGCATTTGAATTATTTTCAAATTTTCAAGTGTGTTATGACTTGTGTATACTGTGTGTGTGTGTATGTATATATATATATATATATATACACTGTATATATATACACATATATATATATATATATATATATACACTGTATATATATATCTATATACACACACACACACATATATATATATATATATATAATATATATACACACTGTATATCTATATACAGTTACATATGTGTATGAAATTGTTAATACTTTTCATCAAGTTTATGTGTATTTGGTGAATTTGTTCCCATGATCATCAGTAGTCTTGTTTTTTATACCAAGTCACGGGTGGAAGGGTGGGGGGAGGGTTTGCTTATTAGAGGATGTGAATAGACGTACAGGTACTACTAACTGGCGGGTCTCCTCCGCGGACTACTAACCCCCCCCCCTCCCTTCCCCCCCCCCCCCCCTTCCCCATCATGACGTGTTCAAGGTCGAGTTTCGCGAGCAAAAACTGTCTTGCATATCATGGCGGGAAGCAGTGTAATGCCGTCTTCGGCAATTGGCCCGGGGGCGTCGCTCTTGTTTCCTTCCCCCTCCTCCCTCCTCTCCTCCTCCTCCCCCCCTCTCTTCCTCCTCCCCCTCAAAGCACACCCGCTATTATCTACCCTGTTGTTTCTCTCCCATCTTGAAGGCAACTATTTTTTTTATTTTTTTATTTTTTATCTAATTAGACGTTGGTAGTTACTATTTGTACTGGTAAATTCATTGTACGTATTGCGGAGGTCAATGTGGCTTAAACGGCAGCAAAAAAAAGTTAAGTGTATTATATTAATTAAAGATCTATAATTTTTTTTAATAGATTAATTCAGCCCTTTGTCTCTTGTCCCGTCTTTTCTCTCTTATAAATGCTTAGTTGTTACTACGGGCTAGTTTTTTTTTTCGGGTGTTATTGTTTTTCTTGTATTAAAAAGTATACATTTACATTTTTGACAATTTATAGTATTATAATTTTATATACATATTAATATATTTTCTTGAATATATTTTGTAATTAACATATATTCACAATTGCACCTTTTCTTAATCACCTAACATTTGTAATAACTGATCGAGAAGAAGAGAACTCTCTCTCTCTCTCTCTCTCTCTCTCTCTCTCTCTCTCTCTCCTGTGCAGTTTTATGATTATGGTAGTCATGTATGTATGTATTATAGTAACGAAAGGAAAAGTGAAAAAAACTTGATAGTAGTACTTTCGTCTTCTCGTTGACACCAATGTATTCGTAATAAAAATAAAAATATAAATATAGGGGACCCCTTTGGGGTCTGTATTTTGATGATCCTAATATGACAAAGATTTAAGAAAAAGACGATAATTCCTCTAGATATATGGTTTAATTTGTGTAATATTTGGTTCATTTCTGAGTTATTGATTTTGGAAGTAATTCCACTCTTAGTTACTGATTTTTTTTTTATTAAATTCAGATTTTTGTAAAAAGTTTTTTTATAGAATATTATTTGTGTCAGTAATTTTAAATGTCCCTTTTTCCTGCCAGTTTTTACAGACACAATCCAAA
>NC_090740.1:25624292-25626792 GCF_036898095.1 Palaemon carinicauda
CATGCCTTCTCCATCATAAGTGTTCTAGAAGTTTTATTCCAGCTGTGACCAAGTTTTCGATAGATCTTTCCCTATTTCCTTGCCTCACTGGGCTATTTTTTCCCCATCGAAGCTCGTGGACTATAGCATCCTGCTTTTACAACTAGGGTTGTAGCTGAACTTATAATATTAGAAATAATCTTTGACTTTACTCATGTCTCCCCCCTTCCGCTATTTCATGACTGTCCATCATCTTTTCAACTTTTTGCAATTGCATCGCTTCCGCCTGTTGTAATGTGAGTTAGGGTAGACTGGTGGAAGCTGTTAAAACGAAGAGGTTTGCTATGCATTTTTTTTAGCTGACAGGAAAGATGGGTGAAAGAAGAGTGAGGGCGGTTAGCTAGGCTTGAAAGAAGAAGAAATTTTGACTTAAGAGAATATGATGAAAAGGTTGGCTGGATAATGGATGAGAGACGATTGAAATGGTCTGGTCACGTGTCAATAGTGATGGACGATAAATTGGTGAAATGTACATAGCATGGAACCGGGAGAGGGAGGCCGAAAATGTTTCGGCTAATGTGGAACCGGATTGCTTGAATAAATGTTAAGCGTTGCGGAAATTGCAACAGGTACTATTTGTCTTCATGATACAAGATGTTTCTTATTTTCCCTAGCTGTTACAAGTGACAAGAGTATATATTGATATGTAAAGTAGTCACAGAGGGAAGGATGAACTCAGGGAATGTCATTATTGTTGTTCACCGCATTTATATCGTATATTGGCAAACCTAAGATTTCAAATTACTATTGTTATTATTGGTGTTATTATTATTATTATTATTATTATTATTATTATGTGCTAAGCTACAACCCTGTTTTAGATCAAGGGATCCAACAGGGAAAATAGCCAGGTGAGGAAAGGAAATAAGGAAGCTGATATAGCCTAATAGTATGCCTGAGTGTACCTTCAAGCAAGAGAACTCTAACCAAGGCAAGGGACGTACCAATTATGCCAACGTTATTATTATTATTATTATTATTATTATTATTATTATTATTATTATTATTATTATTATCATTATTATTATTATTATGGTGTTGTTAGAGAAACAGGCAAATATAACCGCCAAGTTGTGGTAGAAAAGACATCGGTAATAATGCACTAAAAAGAGACATTTTCATCCATGTAAAATATATTGTATTATACTATGGTATATAAAAAATCTGGCCTCGTATTAAGCTTAACGTCAGATCAAACGACGGATTTGATTTTGATGCAAGCATAATCTTGTTTATATTTATTAGGTGGAATTAATTCATCGTAGTGATTTTTTATGTAAATTGGTTTGAATTGATTTTAAGGTAATATTAAAAAATCTGCGCATAGAGAAATATGATTTTGTTAGGAAATTAATTGGGGAAGCCATTACATTAAGGATACATTGATGGATTAACAGTTTAACACTGTTATTATTAGTAATTTAACTGTAATTTTCCAACTATTCTCTCTCGTTTCTCTTCCTCTTGTTTTGTTAGTTTTCATAGTTTATATAGGAAATATTTATTTAAATGTCATTGTTCTTAAAATATATTATTTTTCTTTGTTTCCTTTCCTCCCTGGGCTTATAGCATCTTGCTTTTCCAACTAGGGTTGTAGCTTAGCAATTAATAATAATAATAGTAGTAGTTATTTCCATATAAGGTTTTTTAGAGGCCTTGATATATTAGGTTATGCATTTGTCTTTTTCTTCGTGCCAATTTTATCTAATTAGTGAAGGGGAATGTGGTTCTCAGCTTGAATTTTCCGATTGGTTCAAGTTGTTTTGTGGTTGAAAAAAAAAGGAAGAGAATGTTTCTTTTAACAATGTACTGTATCGTGGAAGTAGTTCAAAGGGACTACAATGAAGTAAGGAAGATGGAGAAGGCTGACTAAAAACAGCGACCATATATAGCAATGGAAAAGCTGAAGGCTGAAGGCAAAGAAAACGAAGAATAATTGAGAAATTGTAGATCACGAAAATTCGCATGTATTTGTAAATAGATTTTTACGTGTGAAAGATTCATTTTGATGTTACGGTTCTTGAAATATTTTTTTTATTACATCTCTTGTTTATTTATTAACTTTCCATGCTGGGCTATTTTTCCCTGTTGGAAGCCTTGTGCTTATAGCCTCCTGCTTTTCCAACTAGGGTTGTCACCTAGCTACTGATAATAACAATAATAATGATAATAATAATAATAGTTGAAGTAACGTAGTTTGGCCTAATCACTGAGTGCAAACTGCACTCTTAATGTACCCATTTATCTTGACCCTATTATAGGTTTATTTACTTGTCAGTAGCAGTTGGAAAAAAAAGTAGCAGTTGTTGGAATATACAGTAGATAATACGAACTGTCATTGTCTTTTGGTTCGAACAAACTTTATTAATAGTGACGATTTTTTTTATATAATTATTGATTGGTAATTTTCACTTGCCTTGCTTCTCTTATTATTATTATTATTATTATTATTATTATTATT
>NC_090740.1:25629292-25644529 GCF_036898095.1 Palaemon carinicauda
TCTACTTCACGCTTCATAGTCCTGAGCCATGTAGGCCTGGGCCTTCCAACACTTCTAGTTCCTGGGAGCCCACTTGGTGAACTAATATATATATATATATATATATATATATATATATATATATATATATATATATATATATATATATATATATATATATATATATATATACATACACATATATGTGTGTGTGTGTGTTTCTTTCTTTCCGGGCATACTGACGGACAATCACTTGAAAAACAAAAATCTCCCATATATTGACCAAACTAGTTTTACAGTTAGGAAATGGGGAGGAGAATTGAAGGGTTGACTCTGGGCATGTGCGTGTATGAGCATATCTAACTAAAATCTACATGTTTGATAATAATTTTGACGGGTCGCGTACACTAATTATAAGATATTGAAAAAAACCTTGTATGGTTTCCGTAATTTGTGCCTCCAACAGTAATGCTCGTGCTTGTAAATATCGAATACAAACATATAAGATCACTTAGGTTGTTTCATAAAAGATTATAAAGTAGAATGGTTTTAGTAGGGAATTGTAATTGAAGTGCTGACACAAATAGAATAAAATTTGTGATGGTGTGGCAAAGGATTTCATCATCTTATAGTTCTTCTGTAGGAATGGCAGATATGATTTTTGTATGACGAACCCGAAAATGATCATGTGTCTGGATATATATATATATATATATATATATATATATATATATATATATATATGTATTTATATATACATATACATATATATATATATATATATATATATATATATATATATATATATATATATATATATATATATCCAGACACTTGTTCTTTATTAGATAAGGGAGATTGTAACGCATCAAATATATATACTGTATATATAAGCGACATTGCCACCTGTATGACTACTTGGTCTCTCCCTGACTGTCGAGTAGGGGGAGAGCGAATAGTCATATCCCGGTGAGAGGGGTTACCCCGAGAGGTACACTTGGATACCTCTATTTCCCACAAATTGCTGAAACTGTCCTGCAGTAGTTAGGGAAGGGGAAGGGAGTGGGAAGGGTTGTATGTGTGTGTGTGTGCATATCTATCTAAATATTTGTCATTTTTGACGGGTCGCGTATACAAGTAAAGAAATAATTACCCAAAAGTGAATTATTCGCCATCATCATCATCTCCTATGTCTAAAGACACAAATGGCCTCGGTTAGATTTCCCCATACTAATGAAAAATCACACGCAATTGTAGCCAAAGGCCGGTTTTTAACTGAAAGCAATATAGCTGTGAGTGCACTGCAAAATTGATAAAAGAGATTGTGTTTCGTATGAACGAATAATCACGGAATGATTATGCAGTTCATCACGAAGTCCTGTTACGAAAGGCCCAAAGCCCACGTTTAACATCAGTATGAATTTCAAACCTCCAATTCTGTTTCATTTCGTGTCCTGTTGAGTTTCACTTAGAATGGCGCAGATATGTCTTAGTTTAGCATATTTTTAGAATTTTTAAATATTTTGTTCTTGGAATTATGTTAAGGAGGGTGATATTTTTTGGAACAAGCGAAAGGTCACAATATTTTTGTCATTTCTTATAGATTTCGATTAGATCTTTTATGTTATTCTTATTATTAGCTAAGCTGTAACCCTAGTTGTAAAAGCAGGATGTTACAAGCCCAAGGGCTCCAGCTGGCGAATATACAGGGGAAGGAAGTAAGGAATTATATTGACTACAAGAGAAGTAATGAAAAGTTAATGTAAAACAGCAACAGCATTAAAATAGATCTTTCATACATAGAATATATAAATAGATTTATGTCCGTCTCTTCAACTTAAAATGATTCGCTACACGTTTGAACATTTGAAGTTCCACCGATTCAACTGCCTGATTAGGAAGATCATTCCACCATTTGTTCATAGCTGGTATAAAACTTCTAGAATACTGTGTAACGTTGAGTCTTATGAATAGAGAAGGCATGCCTATTAGAATTAACTGCATATCTAGTATTGCGTGCTGGATGATACTGTCTGGGAAGATTTAAATGCAAAGGATCAAAGTTATGAAAAATCTCATGCAACATGCATAAAGAACGAATTGAACCACGGTGGTAGAGGTTGATATTAAGATCAAACCATTGTTCTCTAGTCTTGGATAGTGCCATAGCCTCTGTACCATGGTCTTTCACTGTCTCTTGGATTAGAGTTCTCTTGCTTGAGGGTACTCTCGAGTACACTATTCTATATAATTTCTGTTCCTCTTGTTTTGTTAAAGTTTTTATAGTTTATAAAGGAAATATTTATTTTAATGTTGTTACTGTTCTTAAAATATTTTATTTTTCCTTGTTTCCTTTCTTCACTAGACTATTTTTCCTGTTGGGGCCCCTGAGCATATAGCATCCTGCTTTTCCTACTAGGGCTGTAGCTTGGCAAGTAATAATAATATAAATAATCAGGAATAAGAAATTCAATAGACAGCAATGTTTTGTCCAACAAATTAAGTGGAGATTCAACAGCCGAAGATAAGACAGGAGAACAGTATCAAGAGAAACAGCGAATTATCTATTTAGAAAATAGAAATTCGCGCGATTTAGAGACGAATAATTACCCCTGCACCCCAGAATTACTCCCTCCCCCTTCCTCTCCCCTCCCCCCTTGCCGTCACTCAAAATCGGAAGTTGAGGTCGTCCCGAGATTAGAGTTCAGGGTGGGTCCTAATAAAACTTCCTTCTTGAACAATGTATCCGTAGAAACAAAAGCTCGACTTCTGTTCAGTAATTATTGATTATACGTATCAGTGTTTAACTTGCAGAAGAATGCATATGCATTTTTGGTCTTTTGTTAGAATGCCTAGTTTTTAGGTGCCAAGCAGATAAAATAATCAGGGCATCCAAAAAATAACATGGGCTATTATTATTGTTATTATTGTAGTAAATATTTAAGAACTATGATCTCTAATACAGGATCTTTAGAATTTGAGTATAAAGGAAGATTGAAAAAAGCAAATCTGACGATGGCTGGGTTAAGTAAAATTTGGAAATCAAATCGTTAGAAATAACATAAAAATCAGGCTATATATGTTAAGTGAGATCAGTGTTGCTGTATGGACATGAGTCGTGGTATGACAGTGAAACAATATCCTACAAATTTTGTACATTTGATAACAAAGCCCTCAGAAAAATATTGGGAGTTAAATGACAGGACAGGATTAGTAATAAAACTATAAGAGAGATTACTCGAGTGCCATATGTGGATGAGATCATGGTGAAAGGTACTGTAGGTGGAGATGGTTTGGGCATGCTCTTCGCACTTACGAAATTTTCACCTGGGCTACACAAGGCACTAGAAGAGTTGGAAGACCCAGGCCTACATGGCTGAGGACTATGAAGCGTGAAGTCGATGATGATGAATAGAGATAGAGACGTGTGGCAAAATTTAACCGAGGCCCTTTGGGTCTATAGACGTGGGAGGAGATGATGTAGTAGTAGTAGTAGTAGTAGTTGTAGTAGTAGTAGTAGTAGTAGTAGTAGTAGTAGTAGTAGTAGTGTGGCATCTTTAACTGTTTATAATACGCATTTTTTTAATTTTATCGTATTAATACGCATGTGACGAATATTTTATTTATGTAATGTTTTTTTTTTTTTTTTTTATTTACAGGTATGTGTGTACAACGGAAAACCAGGATTGATTTACTAGTACAGTAATGGTAAGTGGTTTGATTAAAGCATGTACCTCTCACGTTCATTGGAGTATTGTCTTTAGCTCTTGTGATCAATTAGTTTTTGTGTCACTGAACGATAATTTGGACGCCTTTACAATTAGGGATTTTTTTTTCATAGCTGATGTAGGCTATATAGTGTTAGTAGTAATGTATATTCTCTCTCTCTCTCTTCCTCTCTCTCTCTCTCTCTCTCTCTCTCTCTCTCTCTCTCTCTCTCTCTCTCTCTCTCTCTATATATATATATATATATATATATATTCTTCGATAATGAGACGATATTTTCTTGTTGGATTTAATAAAATCATTCCTATATTATTATTATTATTATTATTATTATTATTATTATTATTATTATTATGATAATGATTACTCTTCACTCGAGGATTAACTACTGCACTGTAGGCTAATTGTTCAGTAGCTACTCTCCTCTTGGTAAAAGTAGAAGACACTTTAACTATGATAAGCAGCTCTTCTAGGAGAATGACACTAAAATCAAACCAATGTTCTCTAGTCTTGGGTAGTGCCATAGCCTCTGTACCAGGGTTTTTCAATGTCTTGGGGTAGAGTTCTCTTGCTTGAGGGTGCACTCAGGCACTCAATTTTATCTAATTTTCCTTCCTATTGTTTTTTTTTTCAAGTTTTATAGTTTATATTTGAAATATTTTAATAATGTTACTGAACGCACATTATTCTATCCTTATTTCCTTTTCTCTCTGGACTGTTTTCTCTGTTGGAGCCCTTATAGGGCTTATAGTATCATGCATTTCCAACTAGTTAAATAGCTATTAAAATTATTATTATTATTATTATTATTATTATTATTATTATTATTAGAAAAGACTAGAATTATTTTTGTGTACTGCTTTTGGAAACAAAACTCGTATACTTTTCATTTTGGGTCCTTTAATTTGCTCATAGGCATATTTTCCCGATAAATGATTTCGATGTTGTATAGTGGGAACCACTGAAAAACATCCCAAGATTCCCTATGACGTATGTTTGTTAAATTTGCATACATAAAAGCACTTCTGAACAGTGAATAAGACAATCTTTTAATTTCCCGAGAAGTTTTATGCCGAGTTAGGTGTGCATCCACGCAGGTGGATGAGATGTTTATCAACAAGTAAGCATTTGCTTCTATATATAAATAGAAGGTCCCCACTCCTTAGTGTTCCCCCCTCCCCCTCCCCCCCCTTCCGAACAGTGACCGGTTGATGGCCAGGTATGTGGCGGAGGAGTTCTGGAACTAATTTCAGGTAAACTGACGGTGGGAAAAAAATAGTGTTGCGCAGGAATTGGACAATTATTCAGGTATCTGGAGTTACGTTTCTTAATAATCCCTGTGTGTTATTAGGGTTTCCTGGATCACTTATCCTCGTTACATAGTTATCTAAGGTACGGTTTAATGTTATCCAAGTTCAATTATCCATGATCTGCGTAAGAGTAAACCTTGGTGGATCTTTTTTTTTTTATATAAGGGGGAGGGATAATAGTTATCCGAATGGGTCGAGGTGGAACCATCGTCTCTCTTCCTGCACTGAATAATAGCATTAATCACGCCGATACATTGAGTTGGGATTGGCGTGCAGCATTGCAATTTTACGAGGAGACGTTGGTAACAGATCTATCATGTGCGTCCGGCTGCTTGACTTTCCCCCTTACGGATTGGCATATTAAGGACCAATATAGCCTGGCCTCTTGGCATGTTGCTCATTCAAATTAAGCAGGTGACTGCGCGCACCAATATGAGCCTTGTTATTTACACTAATACGTGTGATAATAGCGTGTCTTAACCAGTCTCCGAGCTTGAGGGGGGAGAGCCTTAGAGTTTCAGGAATCTCGCCTCTGAGATGTCAGTTGATAAGAGCGATAACACCTTGCATTCTTCAGAGGTCTTTGACAATGGCATATAAGAAGTTGGGATCGCAGCGGAGGTAACCGAGATCCAGGAAACATTTCCATCTGTTTTTCGGACGTTGTTGGTATTGATTAGGACGAAAATATTAATTTCACCCTGGCTGTTTCTTTTTATTTATTCCGTTTTACCTTCGTTCTTTCGGTCACAGTGTTTAGGTCGTGGTGCTGTGGTGCGGGTTTGGACGTTTAATGATTCGTGTTATAATATGTGCCGTAGTTTTGCTTCGCTGCCGAATGTTGTATTTAACATGAATTTGTGCTTGATTTCGAATCTGTATTTTAAGGATTCTTGTTATTTTAGTCTTGGCCTAAATGAAAATTGTATTGTAAATAATACATTTATAAAACCAAGTTCCCTTTCGACCGTATTCACTTCATTGATCTTGACATGCCTCTTCTTATCTCCTTCTATTCCTCTCTTATTCCCTCTCGCCCTCCCACTCAAAAGGTCCTAACCCGTGCGAAATCCTCCAATTTCTCCCCCCTCCTCTTTTTCGTCTCTACCCTTCCCTGTACCGGCTCCTCTTCCCCTTCCATCATCCTACCCCCTCCTTTCATCCCACCCCTCTATAGTGAACCTTTTTGATGGCTGTTCCAGTTGAGGTAGAGTTTAAGGGTTGAGAGTTTAGGGGTTGGAGGTGATTGTGGGTGTGTATGTGTATGTATGTGTATGTGCGTTAGCAATGGCAAATGTTTCCACAGGTGAAAATAATTATATATTTTTTTGTGTGACGGATGAGGATGGTAAGGGTGGGTTCAAATGCTTTTTAAACTTTTTTTTATTTTCTTGGTTCTTGTTTCTGAATTTATACAATGTTTGAGATGGTTTTCATGTTACAATATTTCTCTTGGTAACGAAAATGTTAAGTTACTGTGTTAAGTAAATACAACTGATGAAGAATACAGAAACACCATTACTATTGGGCTATTTTCCCTGTTGGAGCTCTCGGGCTTATAGCATTCTGCTTTTCCAACTAGGGTTGTAGCTTAGCAAGTAATAATAATAATAATAAGTCGATATCAATGCTGAGTAGATATAACTATATAAATAAATAACAGTTATAGTTGTTTTACTCTTTTAACGCCTCTGCCGAGTGATTCCAAAACTGGGGTTCGATTCCCGCTCAAACTTGTTAGTTCCTTGTGTCTGCAACCTCACCATCCTTGCGAGCTAAGGAATAGAGGTTTGGGAGAGTCTACAGGTCTACCCGCTGAGTCATCGGCAGCCATTGCCTGGACCTTCATGGTTCTAGTTTTGGGTGGAGAGGAGGCTTGGCCGCTGATCATATATGATCAATCTCTAGGGCATTGTCCTGCTTGCTAGGGCAATGCACTGTCCCTTGGCTCTGCCATTCATGAGCGGCCTTTAAATGAAGTGTAAATCTGAACGTAGATGTACAGTAGAACTATTTTCAAAAGAAATGATCAGTTGGTAAACGTATACTTGGTAAAACAGTAGAAGAAAAGAGAGTTATTACAATTGTGGTACAGTTGACTTCATTTATTCGGGTACTCTCTACGAGAAGCCAAGGAGACATCTGGCAGCTGTACATTCTAGCAAGTAACCCTGTGTTTAGCAAAGGAGAAAATGTTGGCAACGCTGCCTATGAAACAAAGTCGCTGAGCAAAACAGGTGATCAAAGCGTTTTTTAGATTCATTTTACGAAGGCTTTTCAAGCGACCAAGCAACACTTCGCAAAATTAATAAAAATGCTTTTAATAAGATGTTTACAAGTTCAGCAACGATGTTTCACTGGCAGCGTTGCCAAGTTTCTTCATGGTAAACACAACGTTATCTTGTGCAATATACAGCTGTCTCAGACGTCTCCTTGGCTTCGCGGGAAGTGTACAAAAAATTATAAGAAAAAAAATAAAAGTAGCATTACATAAGCGCTTTTGCGGTAACGAGCGCTTTTATTTTTTTAACGTGATTTTCAGACTTGTAGAATTTTCACGTAGAAATGACTCACCTTTTTAGGTATCTATTACTTGATAGTCTAAATAATTCGAAAATATCTCTCTCTCTCTCTCTCTCTCTCTCTCTCTCTCTCTCTCTCGTAGTAGTAGTAGTAGTTAGTAGTAGTAGTAGTAGTAGTAGTAGTCAGGTGACTCAACATCATTACTACGATAACTGCAGCCTGCCTCTCTCTCTCTCTCTCTCTCTCTCTCTCGTAGTCAGGTGACTCAACATCATTACTACGATAACTGCAGCCTCTCTCTCTCTCTCTCTCTCTCTCTCTCTCTCGTAGTAGTAGTAGTAGTAGTAGTAGTAGTAGTAGTAGCAGTAGTAGTAGTAGTAGTAGTAGTAGTAGTCAGGTGACTTAACATCATTACTACGATAACTACAGCGCTCTCTCTCTCTCTCTCTCTCTCTCTCTCTCTTTGTCAGGTGACAACATCATTACTACGATAACTACAGCCTCTCTCTCTCTCTCTCTCTCTCTCTCTCTCTCTCTCGTAGTCAGGTGACTTAACATCATTACTACGATAACTACAGCCTCTCTCTCTCTCTCTCTCTCTCTCTCTCTCTCTCTCGTAGTCAGGTGACTTAACATCATTACTACGATAACTACAGCCTCTCTCTCTCTCTCTCTCTCTCTCGTAGTCAGGTGACTTAACATCATTACTACGATAACTACAGCCTCTCTCTCTCTCTCTCTCTCTCTCTCTCTCTCGTAGTCAGGTGACTTAAACATCATTACTACGATAACTACAGCGCTCTCTCTCTCTCTCTCTCTCTCTCTCTCTCTTTGTCAGGTGACTTAACATCATTACTACGATAACTACAGCCTCTCTCTCTCTCTCTCTCTCTCTCTCTCTCTCGTAGTCAGGTGACTTAACATCATTACTACGATAACTACAGCCTCTCTCTCTCTCTCTCTCTCTCTCTCTCTCTCGTAGTCAGGTGACTTAACATCATTACTACGATAACTGCAGCCTCTCTCTCTCTCTCTCTCTCTCTCTCTCGTAGTCAGGTGACTTAACATCATTACGATAACTGCAGCCTCTCTCTCTCTCTCTCTCTCTCTCTCTCTCTCTCTCTCTGACATTCAGACGAGTATGCATTTATTCGTATACTTTTTTCCTTTATAATGAGTTGGAAAGGATATTCATAATTATAATTTCAAGTGACGGGGATTCTGTAAGCCCCAAGGTTTCATTGGAGAAAAATAACTCGGTAAGGATAGGAAATACGGAAATGAACTCCAAGAGAAGTAATGAAACATCAATGTAAAATATCTTTCATATATGATATATAAAAACGTGAGCCTGTTTTTTAACATTCGCTGCATTTTAAAGGAAATTAAGTTTTTCTCCATCTTCACTGTTAAAAAACCGTAATTTTAATCGGAAATTCCCTGTGAAAATATACTGTTCTCAGTCGTATTTCAGTAAAATAAAGGCGATCCTAATTTTACCATAATTTTTTTATTATCTTTTACTGGTTGGTGACTGTAATATCACTCCTTTACGTCAATATATCGTTTTGAAAAGGTAAGTGCCTTGCAACATTTATTCCAGGAGTCTTACCTTTCTTTTTCTTTTTCCGGCAAATTTTTAAACTAAGTTTTATACATTTCATCAACAATTTCATATGCCTGGCAACATTTATTCCAGGAGTCTTACCTTTCTTTTTCTTTTTACGGCAAATTTTTAAAAAGTGTAAAGTTTTATACATTTCATCAGCAATTTCAATCAAGTGGTTGTAGCTTGGGGCGCAGTAATTTCTAGGAAATGTGGGTAGTAATCGTGGCATCGTGACACCTGTTAATCTTTGGTCATGTGGTTTTACGTCAGAACACTTCTGCCAGGCATTGTAAGGTTGAATAATAGTGACTAGTTACCGGACACTTGTCGAAAACACCTGTGATTGATGATTGTGGTTACAGGTGTGGTGCCAGATGGGCGTATGTTTTGTGTCAACAATTGGGGATTACAGAGCTGATCATCTTTACCTTTGTCGTTTAATTCAGTAATGTTTATATATGACCACAAATATATAATAATATATATATATATAATATTATGTATATATATATATATATATATATTTATACACAACAAATGCAGCCGTTTCTAGTCCACTGCGGGACAAAGGCCTTAGACATGCTCTTGGCTATAATAGTTTGTGGTTTGGCGTGTCACCATGATCAGCAAAGGTGTATTAGTTAGGGCCACCCGTACTAGGTTGGTTTGCTGTGATTGATTAGACTAAAGTCTCCGATCATCACCAATCCGCAATGATCAGCGTGGTGATGAAAATGGCCAAACCCACGAACATGGCCAAAGGTATGTCTGAGGCCTTTGTCCTGCAGTGGACTAGAAACGCCTGCATTTGTTGTGTGTAAATATATATATATATATATTATATATATATATATATTTATTTATTTATGTTTATGTCCATATATAAACATTACTTCTTCATGCCTACCTATCTTAACTTCTAAATTCATCCGAAGCTGCATATGCTACACAATACAATTAATTTAAATGTAATCAAACTGTTTAATTAAATTTGCACCTAACAAGTACACTATTTTCATAAAGGAGAGTTGGCTTAAAAATCTTCATCCATTTTCACTTGGACATCTTTAAACAATTTAAGTCTCTTTGGAATCTTTAAACCATCTTCACGTATTTTGTGACTCTCTTCCTTTCTTATCCTTCAATAGCATCGTCCAATAAACTTAATCCCAAATTTCTTATGAAAACCAATTGCTTACAACCTTCCTTCCATATAAACATAAATTACTTCTTCTTCTTCTTCTTCTTCTTCTTCTTCTTCTCGTAACCCTTCTTCTTCTTCTTCTTCTTCTTCTTCTTCTCGTAACCCTCGTTCTCACTTCTTCTTCTTCTTCTTCTTCTTCTTCTTCTTCTTCTTCTTCTTCTGAATAGTTTGGCTTCCATAATTTCCTCACCACATACACAACAACAAATGCAGAAGTTTCTAGTCCACTGCAGGAGAAAGGTCTCGAATATGTCAATTGATGTCTGTGGTTTGGCCAGTTTTCATCACCAACGCTGGCCAGTGCAGATTGCTGATAGTGGGAGACTTTTGTCTTTGATCGCTAATAGCAAACCAACCTACAGTTGTATGGGTGGCCGTGACTAGTACAGCTTTGCCGATCATGACGATGTATAAACCCTTTCACAGCGTTAAGATATTCCCACACAGATATATGTAAATATGTTTCTTCAAAAAGGCCCATAAAAGAAACAAAGGAAATATAAATAAATCACTATATTTCGACCATTACACATTGGCCCTTTTCAAGGTGCGATGGTGTTTTTACTTTGCACCTTGAAGAGGGCCAATGTGTATTGGTCGAAATATAGTGATTTATTCATATTTCCTTTCTTTTATGGGCCTTTCTGAAGAAACATGTTAAACTGTTCGATTACAGTTCTAAGTAAGACATATATATATATATATATATATGTGTGTGTATGTGTGTTTGTGTGTGTACACACACACACACACATATATATATATGTGTGTGTGTATATGTATACATATGTATATATATATATATATGTATACATATAATATATATATATATATATATTTTATTTATTTCAGTTTTAACATTGAAAGCTTTGTTGAAAATCCTGTTTTATTTTATGGTCTTATTTTTTTTTATGTATCCACTAACACCGTATTTTTACCAAATGATCTGACACACTCAGTATTCACGTGGCTCTGAAAGACACCTGTGAACAATGATTATAAAGGTGTATATCTCCCTAACACTTGGTTTTGACGTGTTTTCTTCCTGGATGGAAGTGATATATACTGGTTACAGTAGAGATAAAAGGTTTTGAAGAGACCATTTCTTGATTGGTGCAAGTAAATATATTAGTAGTGCATCTGGAGTGACAGATGATAATAGAGTTCTCTTGCTTGAGGGTGCACTCGGGCACGCTGTTCTCTCTTGTTTCTCTCCCTCCTGTTTTGTTGGAATTTTTATAGTTTATATAGGAAATGTTTATTTTAGTGTTGCTGCTGTTCTTAAAATATTTTCTTTTTCTTTGTTTCCTTTCTTACTGGGCTATTTTCTCTGTTGGGAGCCCTTGGCCTTATAGCATCCTGTTTTTCCAACTAGGGTTGTAGCTTAGCAATTAGTAATGATAGTAGTAGTAGTAGTAATCGTCGTCGTCGTCGTAGTAATAGTAGTAGTAGTAGTAGTAGTAGTAGTAGAATTAGGTATTATTTTGAAGCGAAATTGTATGTACCAACTAAAACTTTTAATTAAAATGAAAAAGATTACGCCATTAGCAACTTTACATAAATTTTCTAATTATTTCATGTTCAAATCATCATTGCTATATTTGTGGTATTCTTTTCTAGTCATCGGAATCATTTTATTATTTAAAATTTTCTAAATAATAACTCTTCCCATTAAACATAATAATCAGCAGCAAAGTTTGGGAACATAAAATCGGAGGAGTTTCAGAGTTGTGATTTTTTTCATCCCGTCACCGCTTATCTCTCTCTCTCTCTCTTCTCTCTCTCTCTCTCTCTCTCTCTCGAACACGAACACGCACAGATCGTGGCTTTCTTAATTAATATAGACATTTGTTGAGTGTTGACGCTCTCGATTACATCTGTTTGATTGAGTCCCGAATCATTAAGTAAGTCGTTGTATTAATCAACTTATACGGTAGTAGAAAAACAGGTGTTGTAGGTGAATGAATCTTCCGATTGACATAATTTTAATGTGAAAAACATGTGACGCCTATGAAATACATCTTTTTTTTATTAATTTTAGGAATGTGTTACACATGTCAGTTTTCAACTTTTTCGAATTGGTGTCAAAACAAACCCAGGGGATATACCATGCGTTTTCTCTCTCTCTCTCTCTCTCTCTCTCTCTCTCTCTCTATATATATATATATATATATATATACAGAGAGAGAGAGAGAGGAGAGAGAGAGAGAGAGAGAGAGACCCTAACGCATTATCTAGTCTTTATCTGTTGAATGCAGGACGAATATTATACCCTCATGCCGGCTAGATATTTCTTCTCTAAGGAGATTGAGGAGATAATGAAAAAATAATATACGGCTACATTCATCATCTTACTATATATATATATATATATATATTATATATTTATATTATATTATATTATATTATTGTATATTATATTATATAAATGGGGATACCTTAACATGATTAAAGGAATTTTGCATCGGCGTTGATCAACAAAGTTGCACAAGTCACGGCCACCCATACTAGGTTGGTTAGCTTTGAGCGACCAAATCAAGTCTCCCACTATTACCAATCTACAGTAGCCGGCGTGGTGATGAAAATTAGCCAAACCCCAGTCATGAGAGGCCTGTGTTCTGCAGTGTACTAGAAACGGCTGTAATTGTTGTGTGTGTATATATATGATATAATATATATGTGTTATTTTTTTGTGAAATGCAGTTATTGTTGTTAATATAATAAAATAAGAATGCAGCTCTGGTGAGGGACCTTTTCGTGGGGTAGAATGAGTGGAATAAGCAGAATGTGTTATTGTTTAAGGGGAGGGATAGACCCAAGACCTACTCTATCTGTAGGTCTTGGATGGACCACAGCGCTATTGAGATGGTTTGGACGTACACCGACAATTGTATATGTATTGGAACGAAAGATTCTTTTGCAGTTAGTAGGTTGCTCAAGACACCAACAACCCGTTGAGATACTACCGCTAAAGTTATTGGATCATTTGAATGGTCAGGTAGCACTATATTGGACCCCTCTCGGTCTGGTTACGGCTCATTTTTACTTTTGCCTACATATAACCGAATAATCCGGCGTATTCTTTGCACATTTTCCTTTTTTCCTCATACGTCTGACAATACTAAGATGACCGAAGAATTCTTGGCTGAAGGAGTTAACTACTGCACTGTAATTGCTCGGTGGCTATATATGTATGTAGATGTACAGTGTGCATGTTTGTTTGATATTATCCCCTCAATTTAATGATAAACAATTGTTGACGGCGTTGCTGCTCAACCTATTCCTTTTCTTTACTTTCCTCTCGCCTCCCTTCCCTGGTTCGGACCCTCTGCGGTCGACTAACAACCAGGCACCTTATTCGCTACCCTCGTTCAATAGTCGAACTCGGCCACTGAGGGCTCCTTGGTTTCACTCTTAGGGATGGTGTTACATGCTCCAAGTGTACTGCTACACATTCATAACCGAGTAGGCCGGTTGGAATACGTAGACATCATTCCACGAACCTTCCAAATGCAAACCAGTGTTTTTCTACTGATCCATTGTGCGTGAATCACACGCTGTATAATTTCATACATAATTTTATACATATATCTACCACATATAGAAAATATATTTATATGTTTCATCATGTTTTACCATTATCTTTTTTCATCATACACTACTATTTTTACATGTGTGAAAATCTCATGATAACCGTCATCATAATCAATTACTAGGTATATTTGTTTGTCGCCAGTATTATTGTTAGCGGTATTATTGCAATTGATTCCATTTAGCGGTTATTAATTAGATATCATAGGTTTTGAATCACGGTATTATTTCAGGCTAACTGTTCGATGCGTCCCCACCAAACGTTATAATTAATTTTGTGAATTATTGATTGATCAGATCGCATTTGATGATGTAAATACATGATCTATGATGGCGGGCTGTGTAAGTGAGTGATCCAAAATAAATGCAAAATAAATACAATTCTGGGTTGAATTACATCAGTATTTGTGAGTGTTTTTCATTATTCATTATTGCATTAGTGTAAATAGAGGCCCTGATTTGTTTTTAAATGTGAATGAATTCAATTTATATTGATTGGGTACAGTGATGGTTCCCCAGGTGTGGGGCTGTGGGGATTCAGTAGTGGGGAAATGGAGTCCCACAGTATGGCTAAGGGTGAATGTTTTAAGGGTAGCAATATGTGACTGTTTATCAATTATGACGCCTGCAATACATATGTTTGTGTAAGAATTGCTGCCATTTTGGATTCAAGTTGTATATTGTATCTTGGAGACGACTGGGATTTAGTTTTACCAAATAATTGACTTGAGATATAAACTCAGTATGTATATATATATATGTATATATATATATATATATATATATACTGTGTGTATGTATATATATATATATATATACACATATATATATGTGTGTGTGTGTGTGTGGGAGTACTCACATGTGTGAATAATATGCGAATATGCAATAGAATGAATGGTAATAGATTATAGTTCGTATCTTGTATACATGACTGGACAGAAGCCCTGCAATTGTACAAGTATGTATAGGAAGATAGAAAGCGTATTCAGAGACATGAAGTGAGAGAAATAAAGCAAGTAATAGAATAGGAAAGAGATAAAACTTGGTTGGTTGTCTACGTGGGAAGTAATCGCAGAGAAAGGGTAAGTGAAGAAAGGCCATATGCAGGATACGCAGTATTTTTAATTGGAGATTAGTGTGGTTAAGTAAGTAAAGGTTCATGGTCGATGGGAGGAAGTATTTTTTTGAAGGTAGTGTTAATTATATTGGGGAGAAATAAGATTTAGGCAAATTTACAAAATGCTTATGTTAGAAGGTTTCAGTTGAGAGTGCAAATAGGGCGCTACTAGAGTTTG
>NC_090740.1:25645029-25652529 GCF_036898095.1 Palaemon carinicauda
TCCCTTTGCCTACTCATACACCGAATAGTCTGGTCTATTGTTTACATATTCTCCTGTCCTTATACACCTTGGCAACACTGAGATTACCAAACAATTGTTCTTCTTCGCCCAAGGGGTTAACTACAATGTAATTGTTCACTGGTCACTTTCTCTTGGCAAGAGTAGAAGAGACACTTTAGCTATGGTAAGAAGCTCTTCTAGGAGGACACTCCAAAATCAAACACTTGTTCTCTAAGTCCTTGGTAGTGCCATAGCCTCTGTACCATGGCCTATCACTCTCTTGGGTTGGAGTTTTTCTTACTTGAGGGTACACGCGGCCACACTATTCTATCTTATTTCTCTTCCTCTTGTTTTTTTAGTGTTTTTATAGTTTATATAGGAAATATTTATTTTAACGTTACTGTTTGTTCTTAAAATGTTTTATTTTTCCTTGTTTCCTTTCCTCACTGTGCTACTGGGCTTATAGCATACTGCTTTTCAAACTAGGGTTATAGCTTACCAAGTAATGATGATAATAATAATAATAATTATTACAACAACAACAAAAATAATAATAATAATAATAATAATAATAATAATTATATTATTACTTACAATTATGACATACATCATGGATTACTCTTCTTTTAAGCTACATCTGTTCTAGAATTTGACAAAACTTAGTTAGAATCTTCTAAATATCCTAAATATGGTTCCCTCATGTTCCCGCATCTTCCCCCTCGACCCCTAAACCGTGAAGAAGCATTTCCACCACGAGACGCCGGAAATCGCTTCGGAAGAGGAGCTCCATTACACACCCTTCCAAAAGAACACTCTTCTTCATTAACAGCATTCATGAACAGGACACACGACGCTGCTGGCTGCATGTCAAGTATGGCAAACAGATAATAAATGATAAATAAATAACAAATAATAAATAGCGATGTCGAAAGTCAGGCTTCATCGGGATACAAGTGCATTATCAAATTTGATTCTTTACAGGTGTTTCATGGTTTGATGATTAGCACGGTTTACAAACTCGCCTTCATGTGGAACCTACAACGATTAAAAATGACTGATGAGTGGTAATGAAATTATCGAAAAAAGGATTAATTCTTAAGCTATTCCGATACCGATGACAAAAAAAAAAATATATATATACTCTATAATCTCTCTTACATACTAAAAAGTGGCTGGCTATCTATCTATAAATATATCTATCTATCTATCTATCTATCTATCTCTCTCTCTCTCTCTCTCTCTCTCTCTCTCTCTCTCTCTCTCTCTCTCTCTCTCTCTATATATATATATATATATATATATATACATACATACATATATATATATACACACACACACACACATATATATATATATATATATATATATATATATATATGCGCGTGTGTGTGTGTGTGTGTGTGTGTGATCGGTTTCTCCTGGTCCCTCGAGTAGAGGAGAGGGGTGGGAATGGTTGAATTTGTGACAGCATACCTTTATAAACACTAAACGGTAATTTGACGGGTCACCTACACTAATATAATATATATATATATATATATATATATATATATATATATATATATATATATATATAAACTGACGCCAAAACTCATGGAATATATAATTATGAAAATCAAGATATATAAAATAGGATCTTCAGTATTTACTACAAACACTTTATTGTACACAATATCAATTTAAAGAAGAAAAATAGTGAAAAAATACATGAGAAAAAAAAAAAACTTCACCATCATGCAGGAATAGAACACGAATCCCACATGCAAATATTTCATCCCAAATACGCGTCTGCAAGATTAATCTTAGAAACTTCCATAAAAAGAAACATTCATAAGACCCCTGTCACTGCAGCAACATGTATCATTTCCTGCCCCTGTACTATTTAAGTAACAACAGGATTGTCGCCCTTACTGAGGAGAAGGGGACTTTACTACGGGCAAAGCACTGGGTTCTTAGAATACTATTTTAAATGAGAATAATGAATTCCGTGTACTCTGCATGGGTCCATAGAATTCCCCATATTGAGACAATATGGTACAAGTTCTCTTCTCGCAAACTAAAAAAAAACCATGTTTAGCGGGGAAAATGGAGAGAGAGAGAGAGAGAGAGGAGAGAGAGAGAGAGAGAGAGAGAGAGAGAGAGGAATATGGGAAAAAAGATAATTTGATATATATAGAAATGGGAAGAGAGAAGTTTTAATGTAAAGGACAATTGGAAAAAAAAATACAATGTAATTGAAAATGGAAAGAGGGAATTTAATGTGACGGTAAAATGGAGGAGAGAATTTAATGTGAAAGTAAAATGGAGAGAGAATTTAATGTGACAGTAAAATAGGAAATTTAATGTGACGGTTAAAATGGGGAGAATTTAATGTGACGGTAAAATGGAGAGAAAATTTAATGTGACAGTAAAATGGAGGAGAGAATTTAATGCGACGGTTAAAATAGAGAGGGAATTTAATGCGACGGTAAAATAGAGAGGGAATTTAATGTGACGGTAAAATAGAGAATTTAAAGCGACCGTAAAATGGAGAGAGAATTTAATGTGACGGTAAAATTGAGGGAGAGAATTTAATGCGACGGTAAAATAGAGAGGGAATTTAATGTGACGGTAAAATAAAGAATTTAAAGCGACCGTAAAATGGAGAGAGAATTTAATGTGACAGTAAAATAGAGGGAATTTAATGTGACGGTAAAATGGAGAGAAAATTTAATGTGACAGTAAAATGGAGAGAGAATTTAATGTGACGATAAAATGGAGAGAGAATTTAATGTGCCAGTAAAATGGAGAGAATTTAATGCGACAGTAAAATGGAGAGAGAATTTAATGTGACAGTAAAATAGAGAGGAAATTTAATGTGACGGTAAAACGGGGGAGAGAATTTAATGTGACGTAAAATAGAGAGAATTTAATGTGACAGTAAAATGGAGAGAGAAATTAATGTGACGATAAAATGGAGAGAGAATTTAATGTGACGGTAAAATGGATAGAGAATTTAATGTGACGGTAAAATGGAGAGAGAATTTAATGTGACGGAAAAATGGGAAGAGAGAGAATTTTAAAGTGACAGGAAATGGGAAGACAGAATTTAATGTAATGGGAAAATGGGAAATGAGAAAATTTAATGTAACGGAAAAATAGGAAGTGGGAATTTGACGTGAGAGGAAATGGGAAAAGAGAGAATTTAATGTAATGGGAAAATTGGAGAGAATTTAATGTAACACGAAAATTGAAAGAGAGAATTTAATATAATGGGAAATTGGGAATAGAGAATTTAATGTAACAGGAAAATGGGAAGAGAGAAGTTGATATAACGAGAAAATGAGGAGAGAGAATTTAATGTAATAAGAAAATTTGGAGAGATACTTTAATGTAACGGGAAAAGGGGCAGAGAGAATTTACTGTGACGGGAAAATGGGGAGAGAGAATTTGATGTAACGGGAAAATGAGAGAAGAAAGAATTTAATATAACGGGAAAATAGGAAGGGAGAGAATTTAATGTAACGGAAAATAGCAAGAGAGAATTTAATGTAACGGGTAAATAGCACGAGAGAATTTAATGTAACTGGAAAATGGGAAGAGTGAAGACAGAATTAAGTGTAACGGGAAATAAGGGAGAGAGAGAATTTAATATCCCCCAGTATGGAAATGCCAGACAATTAATATCATCAAGACTAATAAAAAATGGGCATCCTTGTATATCTGAATACCCAAGAAAAGTTTTGAGTATATAAATGAATTTCAACTAAAGCACCTCCTAATTCTTCAAGAAGAGACCCAACTGGGCACAAAGTTGCCTTACTATCAACAGCGTTGCATTTAACAGCATTCCATAGTGACTACGCTATACGCAAGACGAAATAAACCAATGATACTCTTAAGAGAAACACAGTTTTTGCCACGTCACATCCGTTATAAGTGGCTTCTCTGTCTGTCTTCTGATGCAATGCATAATTCCATGTGTATACATACAGGCGCATGCATGACAAGCACAGTATACATGTCATTTTAGAGCGAATTAGCTAAAACCCTACGGCCTATCCTATGAAGGCATCTGGTCTACCCCCTGTGAATTGCCCATTCAAATATACATGCATTAGGAACAAATGCTGCCGTTTTTAGTATACTGCAGGACAAAGGCCTCAGACATGTCTTTAAGTTATGTCTGGGTTTTGGGCATTTTCATTATCACGCTGGTCACTGCGATTCGTGACGGTGGGAGACTTTAGTCTGATCGCTCAAAGTAAACCCTTTCACCTATCCCCACTCAGTTGTTTATAAACATGCAAACTGAACCCGGCGAACTATCTAACGAATAAACAAGATGTAATTAGATTTTATACAAAATACACAGCTCTATTTAGACAAATTATATCCTCACATAAGAAGAAAAACCAAAACAAATAAAAACAGTGTATCATGCAGGGAAAAAATTCAGTCAGCACTAAGACTGTAAACCTAACAAACTACGTTAAAGAAGGCAATAAAAAAAGAGAACTGCGTATTTGTGGTTTCCCAAACAAATAAAAGCAAGGAGGAGGAGGAGGAGGAGGAAGAGGAGATTACTCCAGATGAGGTCAAAGAATGAGAGAGAGAGAGAGAGAGAGAGAGAGAGAGAGAGAGAGAGAGAGAGAGAGAGAGAGAGAGAGAGAGAGAGAATCCCTGCTCCACGTATCCTAGAAATTATATCGTCTATTCCTAAGACGGCGTCATATTTCACTAAAAACTACTAGAATATTAAAAACACAACCAAACAAAAACCACGAATACCGCAAAACAACAAGAAGAATGAAAACAACAACTAAAACGAAAGATAATGTCCGCATCTTTCCTCTTAAACTATGAAGCAAATTATTAAGAAAACAAATTTTTTTTTTAGTGGAATCTACGGTGCATTGACCAGCAAAGGTTTCCAATCAAACAACAACAAACAAAATAATAATTTACAATACTAATAACCTTAATATCAACGAAGAAGAACAACTTAATGAAAGGCAGTAGAAAAATGACTAAGATCTGAAACACTACTCCAGGACACACGTACAGATTTACTTGCAAAAAGTTATTAAGCCTTTGACCTAGTTTTCTCTTAATACCAGTGACCGGAGATGTTCCTCGTTTCGAGGATAGGGAGAGGGAGAGGGAGATGGGAGAGGGTGAGGGAGGGGAGATCGGCTCTCCCTTATTTGGGTATGTGCATCACCTGTACCCAATTGGAAGTCGTATACGCCCCCTAAACAAGAAACCCGCTTGCGAACCCGCCCATGCCTTCTCGAACCTGCTTGCTGACTTATAAGCTGCATCTCTCTCTTATACATACTGATATATATATATATATATATATATATATATATATATATATATATATATATATATATATATATATATATATGAATGGTGCGGCATAAGCAGTGTCCTTTTTATTTTTATGTCATATCTTTTATTGACCATTATTAAACCGAAAAAGCATTGTATTAAATTTGTTAATATATTATATTAATCTATTACTCTATGGAATAATTCATGTTCATTAAAATAAAGGATATATATATATATATATATATATATATATATATATATATATATATATGGGTGTAATGCTAAAAAACACCAAATATGAGACAAATAAGAAAAAAGTGTTGTACTTCGGAGGCAGCAATTTGCTTAGGAATTTTAAAAATAAGCCCTCTTCGATACTGTATTGTAGATTTAAGGAATTTTGCAGTATTTTGACAGCGCTAGATACTAGCAAGTTTCATGGCAATGACCCCTTCATACTAGAAAACTTCATGAAAATTACATCCTTATACAAATATCGTATCACTGTTTCTAGCCGGTCGATTTGCCCATAGTTACTAACCATATTGACCATATTGGTTAGTATTCCATCAGCGGTCTCATGAGTGCGGATGGTGTTGATATCTCATGTAAAAAAAATGTTCTCGTTATCCACACTGTTTACGACAGTTCACTCTGGTTGTGTCAATTGGGTAAACCATGTTTGTTTGTTTGTTTGCCTCCGAGGATACGTCATTGTGTTTAGGTGATTTTGGAAATGTTCACGAAATGAGATGAGGTCGAAATACGAGGGTCATCAGCAAATAGTTATATACATTATTATTATTATTAAGTGCTAAGCTACAACCCTAGTTGGAAAAGCAGGATGCTATAAGCCCAGGGGCCCCAACAGGGAAAATAGCCCAGTGAGGAAAGGAAATAAAGAAAAATAAAATATTTTGAGCATAGTAACAACATTAAAATAAATATTTCCTATAAAAACTTTAACAAAACAAGAGGAAGAAAAACTAGATAGAAGTGTGCCCGAGTGTACCCTCAAGCAGGAGAACTCTAACTTGACTTTTGTAGGTTGTTGTTAATATAACTAATCATTACGAGAGAGAGAGAGAGAGAGAGAGAGAGAGAGAGAGAGAGAGAGAGAGAGAGAGAGAGAGAGAGAGAGTAATAATTTCAATACTAAGACATGACAGAAAACTACGTTCAAGAACAAATTTATCCAGAATGACGCATTCCATGTCCAATTTCATCTATAAGCAACTTACAACAAACTTTTCCAGTAAGTCAAATGAAAAGGACACTACCAAACAGCACGAGAATGTTGAATTAAAAAAAAAAAAGGATCAAGTAATATGTAAAACATATCCATAACTAATATGGAAATCAAAATGACAACCGCTGAACAGAATATGGAATAGAGGCATCAAGGGAACAACAGGTTTTTATATGCTTAATGCAGCTACTGACGTCATCACATGTTTAGTAGTAAGTGTACGTATTCAACACACTCGCTATTCAAACTATATAGCCTTATTAGAGAGAGAGAGAGAGAGAGAGAGAGAGAGAGAGAGAGAGAGAGAGAGAGAGAGAGAGAGAGAGAGAGAGAGAGAGAGATACATATTTTATAAGGATAGAACAAACAAACACTGCTTCATATAAAATATATTTCTCAGCTGTACTTACATAATGCTAGTAACTATTTCTGAGGTACGGACATTCACAAAGAGAGAGAGAGAGAGAGAGAGAGAGAGAGAGAGAGAGAGAGAGAGAGAGAGAGAGAGAGAGAGCGTTACCATATTTCATTAGATTAGAACAAACATTTGGTTCATATAAAATATATTTCACAATGTACATACAGAATACAAGTAACTATTTCTGAGGTACGCACATTTACAATCAGAGAGAGATAGAGATAGAGAGAGAGAGAAAAAAAATTTGGTTCACATAAGAAACATTTCACAGTTGTACATATACAATACCAGTTACTATTTCTGAGGTACAGACAATCACAAACAGAGAGAGAGAGAGAGTGTTAACATATTTTATAAGGGTAGAACAAACATTTGGTTCATATAACATATATATCACAGCTGTACATACACAATACCAGTAACTATTTCTGAGGTACAGAGAGAGAGAGAGAGAGAGAGAGAGAGAGAGAGAGAGAGAGAGAGAGAGAGAGAGAGAGAACAAGCTTCAAACAGT
>NC_090740.1:25657529-25665029 GCF_036898095.1 Palaemon carinicauda
GTCCTCGGAGGAAAGGAAATAAGTAAACAAACTACATGAGGTAGAAAATAATTTTTTCTAAAATACCTTAAGATCAGCAACAACATTAAAATAGATCTGTCATATATGATCTTATTAATATTTCTTCTCAATATATACATAAACATCCATCAGTACATGTCAGTTAGCTTTCAAACAGCTGCAAGTGTGACTTTAGCCTGATTTTTCCTTGTACTCTGGTACATATCACTTCCCTTTTACCCCCACCATAAGGTTAAATTTCAACCACATTTTGCTAAATAATTTTTTAAAATTGCTCTAACAAGCTTAATTTTTGTCCTAGAAAGGTCAGGTTGGTCTCATTCTTTTGGAAAATGCCTGAAGTTTCTCGTAAAATTATCAAAAATATGTAAAAATATGTAATTAACAGTGTTTTGCAAGAACGTACCGGTACGTCCTTTGGGGGTGAAAGGGTTAACTCCATCAACTTTGGAAATAAGGCTTCACTAACTGTTAGTAAAATATATTGCTGGTTCGCTCGTGTAATATGTTTCAGAAATTCAAACTTACAGCGAATGTTTACATGTTGAACAAGCTGACACGAGTCTCTTCATATGACGCATATATTTTAACGCTTTTAATCTTATAACAGTTTATAAACTTTATTCATTATATACTTTTCCTTTAGTTTATTTTTTCCCTTACTTCCTTTCCTCACTAGACTATTTTACCCTGTTGGAGTCCATGGTCCTATAGCATCCTTCTCTTTTCAACAAGGGTTGTAGCTTAGCTAGATATGATAAGAATTAATACTAGTTTAGAATTGGAAGGGTAACAATCTAGGAGCCAGTAACTGAAGAAATTATTTAAATATGTATGTATGTATGTATATATATATATATATATATATATATATATATATATATATATATATATATATATAAGTTCAAATGCCAATGGCCACTCGGGGAAAACTATAACACCAGGTCCGACAGCTATAGCTGCCGAGGTCTAAGCGATGTCAGGCAGGGCAACCGATCGGACCACGGTCTACCCCAACAGCCAAAACCAAGTCCTTAAAGAATAAGGCAACCGAGCATACCCAATACAAAAAAAAAAAAAAAAAAAAAAGAAAATATATATATATATAATATATATATATATATATATATATATATATATATATATATATATATATATATATATATATAAACACGTTAATAAAAGAAGAATAGAACGTTAGCCAGCTAAGCCCAACTTCCCAACTGTGGTGGCCAACCAAAGCAGTGGCCTCCCCAGTCAACAGCTTAGACTCACGGCCCCGGGATGGGATCGATCTGCTGCTATGCGAATACTAGGCTAATTCGTTACCACTGCACTGTGTCTTTAACGCTGAAGTTATAATCTTTTGGGGAATATCTAAGACATATAATATGAATATTCTATTTTTTTGTAATCCCTTGATCTATTGCATAATTTCAGGTTAAACAAGGCTACATACACGTAATCAAAACTGGTACCGTGATTTCATAAGCGTAAATAGACAATAAACGACCTACGACAACGAACTTTATCCTGTACTACAAGAACGGTAGAAGGAAGGAGAGAGAGAGAGAGAGAGAGAGAGAGAGAGAGAGAGAGAGAGAGAGAGAGAGAGAGAGAGAGGCCATCTTCTAGAGAGGGGATCCAAGACTAATTGAATATGAGCAAACACAAGCACACACGAAGGAGACCCTCTTCGTGTTTACTTTGACCCACCACCATTACTTGCAAGTGGAAACTCCTCCTGGGTCCTTCCTCACTGGTTCCCCCCCCCCCCTTTACTTTATCATCATCCTCTTTACAGGAATCTGAATACATTATTATTACTATAATCATTATTACTACTACTTCCCAAGCACAAACCTTGATTGGAAAAACATGATGCTATTTAAGCCTAAGGGCTACAAGAGGGTGAAATAGCCCATTGAGGTAAGGAAATAAGGAAATAAATAAACTATTTAAGACGTAATGAATAAATAAAATATAAGAGACAGAAGAGTTCCCTTTCTAGAGAGAAAAGGGTAAATAGAGAAATCATTAAAAAATTGATGATCGAACAAAGACTTTATGCATATTACTCAAAAGATCTTTTGGTTAAAAAAGAGTAAAGTAACAGTCCAACATCAGATTCGTTATTATTATTATTATTAATATTATTATTATTATTATTATTACCAGCAAACCCGCAACCCTAGCTGGAAAAGCCGGATGCTATAAGCTGATGAGTTCCAACAGGGAAAAATAGCCCAGTGAGGAAAGGAAAGAAGGAAATATACTATATGAAGAGTAATAAACGATTAAAATAAAATATTCAAAGAACGGCAACAGCATTAAAATAGCTCTTTCATTATATAAACAATAAAAAATAAACTTATGTCAGCCTGTTCAACATTCACTGCAAGTTTGAACTCTAAATTCCACCAATTCAACTACCAGATTAGTTAGATCATTCCACACTTCACCATATTAATAATTCTAAAAAGACGAGATCATGTGCAATTTCTTCCAATGACTTTCATCCGTATCTCCATATTTCAAATAAAAAGTAAATCTCAGCAAACTCTGATTACCTTCAAAATCTGATAAGGAAAAAAAAAATAAAAGTTGAGGGGTCGTCTCAGAAGACTCATAAATGAGGCTGGTTAAGGGAATCGGGGATCTTCCAAAGTTTGGTAGTTAATGGAAAATAGCTACTGCTGAAGATCCATCCGGGAATGAGATTCAACATAACCTCGCCCACAATAACACGTGTATATAGAAATAAACACAAACTTAAAGGCATTTAATCATAACTTCTTCTATTAACGTGCTTTTTTCCCATTCGTATCGAGTAACACAGTTGCCTTCTTTTGAAGGACTTTGCTTTGGGTTTTGGGGTGGACCATAGTTCCGACCGGCTGCCCTGCCTGCCGTCGCTAGACCCCGGTAGCGTATGTTTGTGTAGTAACAGCCACCATCGCCCTTCCTCCCAGCAGCGAGGAAAAATCACCTATTGAAATAATTTCATCAATAACCAAAGCATTGTTCACTTCCTATACTAAAATCCCTCATTATAACTACTTATCAAAATGTAGCATCTAAGCTTCATGAATTATTTGTTGATGTCTATCTATCAATCTAGGTGCCATGTCCTCGACGTCGGCTGTCAATTGCCTCCACCTGGTCCTGTCTTTAATTATCTGTATAAATTGTCCAGGTGTTACATTTTCATTCACATCCTCCAGTAAGCTGTCCAAAATTTTTTTACTTTGAGCTGTCAAATTTTTTTTTCCTTTGCCGGCCTCTTGCTATTCTCTCCTTTATCTTTCCCTTAAGACACAAATTAGATCTTTTCTCTTCTTATTACGTGTCCAACAAATTCCATCTGCTTCCTTATTACTTTTAGAAGTGATCTCTCTTGATTAACTCGCCTCAAAACCTCCTCATTTGTTACTCTCTAAATTCATGGGATCTTCATAATTCAGCTGCATTTACCTTATTCTTCAAGTTCTTGTTTAATGTCCACGTCTCTGAGCCATAATTAACTGTGGACCATACATAGGATTTTAGTGTTCTAATTCCTGTCTGAATCCTTATCCTGTTGTTTGTCAATAGTGTTTTCATATTGTTGAAGGCCTTTTTGGTATTAGTATTGGATGATGTCACTTGAAAAAACAAAGGCAAACAATATACATTGTGGCCATGTTGACCTGAACAGTCAAGTCTGTTAGGTCACCTAGTGGTTGGTCCTGTGCGGTTGGTGGAAAAGTTTAACATCTCCCCTTCGAAGATTGTACCGTCGACTGTTGCAACCTTGTGTTTTTCAGCGTGTGTTTATCAAGAACCTTTCCATCTTGACCCGAGCAATCCACGGACTTATCAATCATAAGTTGAATGATGTGAGTAAATGAATGAGTTATGTTCAACATGAATTATAGCTATGAATTTTACCATTTAGCATATCCAAAATCAATTTCTACCAATTTCTAACTGAAATTACTAATGACTTCACTGTACCCCTTGCAGATTAACAATTTATGCTGCTGATTCTATGCCAACTCTCGTTAACCTATTCCTTATTATTTTACATTGCATGGTGTCCTCCATTGTCACACTTATAAGAGGAGTCGACAAAATAGAAAACAAGTTCCAAAAGGCGTCACCCGCTCTTGTGCACGCCGGTCATTTGCTGTCTGTAGATCTTACCGAGAAGGGCTAAAATTAAGCTTCAAAAACACCTTGAATAAGAGGGGGATTACGGCAGGTGACTCCCTGGCACTCGCGTTGCCGGGGAGAGGGGAGCGGAGACCGAGAAGAGGTGGCCTGACAGCCCATGCGATTTGGCGCCAAAACCAACAAGGAGTCAGGGGCAGAAGCCAACAAATGCTTCGACTTTCACGCTCTTCGTCCCCTACATCACGCCGTACCGGTCGACCCTAACTCGGGATTACTGTACCTGTATATCTAGTGATCTACTGTAGTTTAATCTTGGTATCGGTAGAAGAGACTCTTTAACTGTAAGCAGTTCTTCTAGGAGAAGGACACTCCAAAATCAAACCATTGTGCTCTAGTCTTGTGTGGTACCATAGCCTCTGTACCATGCTCTAGTCTTGGGTCAGAGTTCTCTTGCTTGATGGTACACTCGGGCACACTATTCTATCTTACAGTATTTCTCTTCCTCTTGTTTTGTTTTTATAGTTTATATATGAGACATTTAGTTTAATCTTACTGTTCTTAAAATATTTAATTTTACTTTGTTTCAATTACTTACTGGGCTATTTTCATTGTTGGAGTCCCTTGGCTTATAGCATCCTTCTTAGCCATTAATAATAATAATAATAATAATAATAATAATAATAATAATAATAATAATAATAATAATAATAATAATAATAATAATCTACCGTCCAATCCCTTCAAGTCCTGTAATATCCCCTACAGAATACAATAAAGAGCAACGCGTCTGGCTATATACAACAACAACAAATGCAGCCGTTTCTAGTCAACTGCAAGACAAAGTCACGAAGTCCACAGACATGTCTGGGGTTTGCCCAGTTTTCATCACCACACTGGCCAGTACAGATTGGTGATGGTGAAAGATTTTCGACAGATCACTAGCAGTAAACCAACCTAGTATGTGTGGCCCTGACTAGAACAGCTGTGCTGATCATGGCCATATGCAAACCCTTTCGCACCAGTAACGTATCCACATTCAGAAAGGGGGTTGGAGGTTACAGCCATATATATATATATATATATATATATATATATATATATATATATATATATATATATATATATATAAAAGTAGCGCTCGGCAGCATTGCCAGACGTATAACTATTCCGTCTTGCTTTGTCCCTCCGGTAGGTTGGAGAGAGAGAGAGAAGTAGTCCTCCCCAGGTGAGAAGAGATGAGAAGGGATACCTCAAGACACTCGGAAACTATAAATCTCCCACAAATTGCCGAAACTGCCATGTTGTAGTTAGGAGAAGGGGGGGAAGGGTTGAATATGTGTTTATGTATATCTATAGAAATATTTAGCTGTCATTCATGACGGGTCGTGTACACATTATTATTAGCCGTATGGTATACCAAGATTCTTTATAGGGTGCCCTGTGAGAGAGAGAGAGAGAGAGAGAGAGAGAGAGAGAGAGAGAGAGAGAGAGAGAGAGAGAGAGAAATCAGTATCGCCAGGCCAATTGTAAAGATGAAAAAAAAAAATATTTCATCTGACGACTGGTAAGACTTTTTTTTATCCATTTGCTTGATTTACATATCAAGTATAACCAATGCCAATTGGTAACGATTGAAAATCCTTTCCACAGACATAAAGACTGACAAATAAATAAACCGACTTGATTGCATAACCTACTTGGCGGAGTTAATAACTGAAAATAATAATAAGCTAATAATTCAGACCAGTTGACCCCGAAAATAAAAAGAAGAGTTGAAAGTCCCAAAGAAGAAAGAATTCATAAACCTTCAATTTCCCATCAAGATAATGTCTTCACGAAACTGCCTAAATACACCCTCTCTCTTTAACGACGAGGTCTGGCATGAAAAGCTTTTCCTTAATCTTTATCTTTATCTTTATCCCCCTTTTTTCCCTGAACTAAATTCCCAGATCAACAACTCCCCCACCCCCTCACCCCCCAAAACAAAACCAAGAGACCCCCCCCCCCTATCCAGAGATCCCACACTGACGGTCAGGTGGACGGAGACACAGTGCCAAGTATAACACGAGGCGAGCCAAGATATTTCATATCCACAGAACCGACATTATTAGCTTCACCTTGGGCGTCTCCATTAAGCGCCCCATTGCTAACCTTCGTCCGATGATGGTGATGATGATGATGATGATGATTTTATCAGCAAGATCTATAGCAAAGTATCATTTCAAATATATTAACAACAAAATTGTGATGATGATAATGATTTTTTTTTATCAGCACAATCTAACAAAGCATAACTTCAAATATATCGATAAAAAATTTGTTGATGATGATTATGATGATGATGACTTTATCAGCAAGATCTATAGCAAAGTGTCATTTCAAATAGATATAAACAATTATGACAATGATGATAATGATGACTTTATCAGCAAGATCTATAGCAAAGTATTTCAAATATATCAACCAAAAATTTATGATTATGATAATAATTAGGTTTTTATCAGCACGATCTAACAAAGTATAATTTCAAATATATAAAAAAAAAAAATTATGATGATGATAATGATGACTTTATCAGCAATATCTATAGCAAAATATCATTTCAAATATATCCACAAAAAATTTATGATAATTATGATAATAATAATGATTTTATCACAAAGATCTATAACGAAACGAAGTATTATCTACAATATATCAATAAAAATTATCTAAAGCAACATAAGCTATATTCAACATGTGTAGAATGATGATAATGATGACTTAATCATTAAGATCTAAAGTATCTTTTCAAATATAAAAAAAAATGATGATGATTATGATAATAATGATGATTTTATCACAAAGATCTATAGCAAAGTATTATTTAAAATATATCAAAAATGATCTAAAGTAACGGAAGCAACATTCAAAATTTGTACAAACAACGAAGATCGTAACAATAAGAACTCCATTGTTAGTGTCAATATGAAAATGGTGCAGTAATCAAAATTTTCACAGTAATATAGAATATTCTGCCACAAAACTAATAATAAGACAATTCTCTTAGAGAGAGAATTAAATCTTTTACGGGCACATCTCTCATATCAAGAACGTTATTTTAAAATAATGGAAACCCTTGTTAATATACTGCGTGTACAATTATACAAGGCAAAATACGATTTTTGTTTTATTCATATACACATTAATGTTGATATCAGCTTTAATATCAAATAACATGAATGTCATAAAAATATAAGAGGAAATAGGTGTGTGTATGTGTATATATATATATATATATATATATATATATATATATATATATATATATATATATTATACATA
>NC_090740.1:25667529-25672529 GCF_036898095.1 Palaemon carinicauda
ATTTGGTATTGAAAAAGAAAGCAAAACAAAACAGAAAATAACAATTTGAACGTGAATATAAACTGAGAGAATGTCTGATAGTTTAGAAAAGGAATATCATAAATGAATATAAAGAGCATGAGAAAACTGCAACCTCTTGATAAGCCAATAGGCATCCTTGTCACTTCATTAATTATATGTCTGCCCTACACAACGTTTAAAGAAAATAAGAGAACAAGGAAATTGAAAGGAAAGCGCTGGAGTCTAATCGAACCTAATATAGCGGAAGGTCATGGAACAGAGGCTATGGCACTATCCATGATTACGGAACAATGGTTTGATTTTCTAGGGCCATCCTAGAAGAGCTGCTTGACATATTGATCTTCTACCCTTTAACTGCCTGATCAAATAGCCCTTAAACTGATACATTAGCCAGCCACTAAAGTGCGAGTCCTAGCTTGGGTGGAGAGGGGGCTTGGGCGCTGATCATATGTATATATGGTCAGTCTCTAGGGCATTGTCCTGCTTGATAGGGTAATGTCACTGTCCCTTGCCTCTGCAATTCATGAGTGGCCTTTAAACCTTTAAACATGTGATGAAGTAAAGAGGAGAATATGTCAGGATTATGCTACACGACAGTAGTGCTCAGAGAGGGATCCCATATCAGTCTGTCCAGTCATTAAAGGGTCATGTAACGCCCTAGTAATAGTATCTCACCGGTTGGAAATACCTGTAATAAAATATTCTATTTTATTAAATATACTATATGTCACTTAACTGCTATTTCCATTTTTGAATTATGTAATAAGAAAAAGGAGATATTTTATTATAAAAAATTCAAAATATAATAAATAAATGAGGGGCAGTCAGTACTAGAGAGGATACCTTCGCCACGCCAGACAGCCTTATTTTGATTTTAACTCCACTGCATACTTGTACTTCGATGTAATTTCTTCAAAGTCTTATGGATATGGCCTTGGGTCATACACCTTATAACAAATAGGTTTGTTGAAATTAATTATGTAGTTTTTGACTAATGTTGTTCGCAATCAAAAGATAAACTAACAAAATATTTATTTGCTTAAATTGCGATTATTTTGAAGGTATTGCTGCGTACTTGTACTTTGATGAAATTTATCCAAAATGTTATATAATCATCCTTGGGTCATTCCCAACATCACTACCAAGTTTGGTCAAAATCGACACAGTAGTTTTTGTGTAAAGTTGCTTTCAAACTAATACATAAATAAATAACGACAGGTAATGGGGGGGAGAGAGAGAGAGAGAGAGAGAGAGAGAGAGAGAGAGAGAGAGAGAGAGAGAGAGAGAGAGAGAGAGAGAGAGAGGATAGCTAAATTAATGAAATAAAAGGGAAAACTATTTGGAGGCTAACAGTCGTGGGTGGGGCCAGATGGCGGAGGGCAGGAGGGTATGAGAAGGGGCATGGTATGAGGGCACATATCTGGCGACGTCCCCCAGGTACTGGTCGGTAGAAAATAACCGAGCTCCTTGCCAAGAGCAATTAATAGAGCCTTCCCCGAGCGGAGGTAGGTGGCCGTGGCCATTGAACACCTACACACAGCCATATATATGAACGCATGTAAGAGGTCTTATATATTGTACCAGTGAATTTGTTATCCATCGGTTTCTTTCTTTGGAGTGAAAAACATTTTTTTTGAAGCAATAACAACAGCAACAACAACAACAACAACAATAATAATAACTTTAATAATAATAATGATGATGATGATAATAAAAATAATAATAATAATAATCCCTGGTATTGTTTCAAATTGTGAAAATTCTATCAGATAAATCCATTTGCTAACATTACAATTGAAACTAAGACAATATATCATTTCGAAACCATTTTTTGGCATGCTGTAGCTATCTAATTACTTTTAACAAACTAAATTGAGTAAATTTATAATCAAATTACACATTTATGTAAGTATTGACATGAAAATAAGGAATACATGTGATAAAAATTGTCATAAATGGATGAAAATATAACCATAACCAAGTTTGGATTGTTACACATGAAGACAATGATATAAAGACAGATTCATCATCATCATCATCTCCTGCTACGCCTGCTGAAGCAAAGGGCCTCGGTTAAATTTCGCCAGTCATATCTATCTTGAGCTTTAATTCAATATTTTTCCATTCATCATCTCCTACTTCACGCTTCATAGTCCTCAGCCAAGTAGGCCTGGGTCTTCCAACTCTTCTAGTGCTTTAAGGAGCCCAGCTGTATGTTTGGTGAACTAATCTCTCTTGAGGAGTGCGAAGAGCATGCCCAAACCATCTCCATCTACCCCTCATCATGATCTCATCCCCATATGGTACTCTAGTAATCTCTCTATAGTTTAATTTCTATTCCTGTCCTGCCATTTAACTCTCAATATCCTTCTGAGGGTTTTGTTCTCAAATCTACTAAATCTATTGGGGATTGCTTCATTGTCATACCATGACTAATAAAAATATAACCTTAACCAGATTTGGATTGTTACGCATGAAGACAATGATAGATGGGCATTTAATCAAAACAAAATTTGAAATCAAAACTGGTTCAACACTGATTTCTATTGCAAAGCCATAAAAGCATTTACTACCATGAGAAGAGCGATCATCAATATCAATTAAATCAAAGGCAACAATACTGCGTCACGGTGACGATTATAAAAAAAAATGGTGTTATAATAAACAAAATTAAGTCTCACACTGAATAATAATAACTAAATTTAATACTTCATCTATTTCCCTACAATGAAAAAGCGCAATTACTGACATATATATATATATATATATATATATATATATATATATATATATAAAGCATGTTAACATTGGTATATATACTTCTTATATTACTCATATTTTATACTTTAAAAAATTATATAGTTCTTATTCTGGCTGTAGCTACCATGCTCATGTATTAAAAACCTGGTATTTTACACATACATTAATAATACCGCCTACTTCTTTTTTAGAAATAGAATAACGTGTGTCTTTTTTAGTTATTAAAACACTTACAATTGTTGTACGAGACCCACAGACTGTGTAAAGTACTGTCAAATATAACTTGCAACCAGCTACGGACAAATATGCACTAAACTTCAATACACTCGTGTCGATGTGGCCCCTCTCTCTCTCTCTCTCTCTCTCTCTCTCTCTCTCTCTCTCTCTCTCTCGCCAGTTACCAGTTTATATCTACTGTACAACCATCGGTAGACGTGGTGGAAATGAGAGGGGAGAGGGAGAGGTACAGGGGGACTTGTAAAAGATCGAGCTTCGGCGAATACTAAATATGCTTAAATTTATGGCCGTGTTGTTGTGCGCGCGCGAAATGTTTAGGGAGAGAGAGAGAGAGAGAGAGAGAGAGAGAGAGAGAGAGAGAGAGAGAATCGAGGCCGTTAAATACCAAAGGAGAGGTTGAATACAATACATTAATGGAATAAAAGCGCATATCAATGGCAGACATAACTGAAAATATTTTCCGCTAAATATACGGCATATAACAAAATGCAGATACAGAAGTGATTTTCTACAACTGTCCAAAGTGTGCCCTAAATGTACTCCACTAATAGCAGGTAACCCTCTTTTGAAATAGAGGTCTTGCGACCAAAGAGATTACAGTACATCTTGTTGGCTGTAGATTTAAAAGTTAGTAAGTGAAACGACTGACTCTTAACTTCATAATCTCCACGGTATATCATTGACTATTAAAGCATGGTGTAAATATGTTATTATACATTATTATTGTGTGCGAAAAATCAGTAAACATGTTATGAAATTTCACAGCATCGTTTCTCTGGTATATTTCCAAGGGACATATCAACCTTGCCGCATTCAAAACACTGACAAGATTTAGATTGGGTTTATGAATTTGGGCCAGGAAACCAAGCACTGGTGACTGGGAGACCATTCAGCGCTTATATACAACAGTGGAAAAAAACACAGCATTATTGAGGAATAGTTAAGAAGCTGGGCAGTAAGATGGTATAAAGGAAGCGGGAATGGGGGTTATAGTAGAACCAGGACCCACTGAGCAGAAGGTAAGAATGAGCAGAGCTTGGAGGGGGAGGGGGGGTTGGAAGGACACTGCAAAAACTTACAGGTCTATACAGTGCATCGCTTGAGGAGCACTGACGGCACTAACCCCCCTAGAGAAGACTTTAGGGACCGTTATTGGCGAAGGAGGATGGAGGATGTTAGGAGTGGGAGTTAAGGGAGAGGATTATAGCAGCATGGAATGAGGGAATGGGCAGCAGCTCTAGGGAATGAGTGGAGACAGGTCTCAGGTGTGGCTTTAGAGCAGAAGATTCCTTCCTTCGCAGTTTAAGATCAGTCGGCTAAAGAGTAATCACACCAGAACTATTAGTCAGAGAAATTGTATACTGTACATATAATAAGAGGATGAAACCTTGAGAAAACGAAAATGAAATTGGATACATGAGTAGAGAGAAACAAAAATATACACTAAGTTAATATAAAAAAAAAAAACTGGATTTATACATCTTGGTCCCATGCGTAAAACAAAGACTATTAATAAAGTATGAAGGTAAGATGAATAAGGTACTGCTAAAATAAGGTCTTGAAATTCCGACCACGGCAAGTAGTCTGGACACAGACACTGCCGATGCCCGGGACAGAAACTGATGGGGTTCCCGGTTGTTGACCCCGTAAAGAGGTAGGAAAGAAGACGATGTAGCACATACACTTATATAAATACAATTATATAAAAATATTAGAGGAACGAAAGTATTGAAAATGTCTGCATTTCAACCAATATACTGTACGATAGCCTATGTATATTAGTCAGAATTTTATAAAGAGGTATTCAATGCTCTGTTTTGCTTAAGATCCCTTTAAATATATGAATAAAATTGGATTATTTATACAAGAAGGAATACGCGCATACATATACTACATACACATACTGTAGATACATACATGCACACATAGGAAAACCAAAGGTTTCTTATCCAAAGAATTCGGGGTGAGTTCCACGGAATATA
>NC_090740.1:25680029-25685262 GCF_036898095.1 Palaemon carinicauda
CCTTATGCAGAAACTGTCAGGGAGAGAGAGAGAGAGAGAGAGAAGAGAGAGAGAGAGAGAGAGAGGAGAGAGAGAGAGAGAGAGAGAGAGCTGTAGGAAGGAAGTTAAAAAATCAGGTTTCCCTTCATATTAAGTGTTCAAATTGCTTGCCTTATATAGAAACCCCAACTGAGAGAGAGAGAGAGAGAGAGAGAGAGAGAGAGAGAGAGAAGGAGAGAGAGAGAGAGGAGAGAGAGAGAGAGAGAATTTTCCTTTCTGAATAAAGGTGATCAAATTGCTTAGCTTACATAGAAACAATCACCAGAAATAAAAATAATTTTACCCCATTTTCGGCTTTCCAGTAACTACAAATTAAATTTTTTTTTTCATTTCACAAATTTCAGGGAATTACAAATAAGCCCTTTTCTTCTTAGCTTTTAGAGAGTCCTCATAAAATGCCCCTTTAACGTTTGTAGTATATCATGCGATAGTTAATACCTAACGTTTCGTAAGACACATTATACCACCAAAATGAATCTTGGTTCTTAGTGATATCATATCTTCCCTGCAACATGCATACATGCATCCACACACACACAAACACACACACACACACATATATATATATATATATATATATATATATATATATATATATCTATAATATATATTATATGTGTGTGTCTGTGTGTGTGTATGTATGTGTGTGTGAGTGTGGGTGAGTATATGTGTGAGGTGTGACGGTGTGTGGTGTGTGTGTGCACGTGAGCGAGCGCGCGTCTTGTGCATGTCTATGTAGGTCTTCGTATGCGATGTGGGTAAAAGTAAGCATAAGTAGCAGCTATAAAGGTAGGGGAAACCAGGAAGAAGGAGCTAAGAATATTAGTAAGGCCAGTAGAAGAATAACATCAGCTTATCGGATGAAGGTAAGCTGAAAGAAGCGGCGACTTAAGAGAAAACCTGAGACAAGGAAGGTGGCAAGATATTTACAAAATACTGGAAAGGATGTTTTGGTCCGTAAAAACGAAGATAGGAATGTATGAAGGGATCGCTGAATGAACGAAAACCAAAGGTAGAGAAGCTGTACAAATGAATTGTCTGCTAGTGTGAGCTTCATACACTCTAAACTGGCGTAAAATGTTGAGTCAATAGAACATTGGTTTATTATTATTATTATCATTATTATTATTATTATTATTATTACTAACCAAGCTACAACCCTAGTTGGAAAAGCAAGATGCTATAAACCCAAGGGCTCCAATAGGGAAAAATAGCCCAGTGAGGAAAGGAAATAAGGAAATAAATAAATGATGAGAATAAATTAGCAATATATCATTCTAAAAACAGTAACAGCGTCAAAACAGATATGTCCTATATAAACTATTAACAACGTCAAAAACAGATGTCATATATAAACTATAATTTAGAATTACTTAAGAGAAAAGGGCTGAGGAAGACTTCGAAAATTACACACTTTTCACGAGCCTTCCGTTGTGTAATAATTGACCAATGTTCAGGAAGGTAGTGTCATGGCTAGTGGACATGCATTTTCTTGGAAACCAACTCCTATTACGTGAAAAGATTTGATATGTAAATATGAATGAATATGTCATCATCAGCCGTTGCTAGTTCACTGCAGGCAAAGGCCTCAGAACACGACTTTCCAATCCCGTTTGTGTATGGTTTTCCTATGCCAGTCTATACCCCAAAATTTTCTTAACTCGTCAATCCACCCTCTTCTCTTCCCTTGCTTAGTTTGCAGTCTCTAGGGATATATATATATATATATATTATATATATATATATATATATATATATATATATATATATATTATGACCATTTGTCAATAACTCAGCTAACTATAATAGATATAAATATCAACCTTAGCGCAGACAAATCTTACATTTAGTAATCTTATAAACATCTAACGTTGAAAGCATTGAAGGCAGAAACCAGCAAAATGCTTCCATAATAATAATAATGTCAAATAGGTAATACCACTAATAATAATAATGTAAAAAAAAGATAATACTAATAATGTCAAAATCTAAGTTATACGTAAAGCCATTAGAATCTCATTGTTCATCTCATCCACCTTCCACCGTGATCATTATCTAGTTTATCTAGAACTCTACATCTAGAGCTCTAGCACTTATACAGGGTCTGACATTACCCCTACTTTGGTCCATCTCCTCCATCTTCATCTGCTACCCCCTCCTCTGGGGTCCCCTGGCACTCACACCCCAGCCCCCTAACAACACGTCAACCCCATCAGGGGTAAGACGGCCCGACAGGTCTTACGGACGCCAACAAAGGGTATCCCTGTGATCAAAGACTTGAGAATGTCCAATATGATATTAGAAAAAAATCTCTACCTTTAGTTATTCTTCTTCCTCCTCCTACTCCTCCTCCTCCTGCAGTGTTCCTCATTCCCCTCCTACTTCGGTGACACCAAACAGGAAACATCTAAAGCCTTCAAAGCCTTTTCTTCTTCTTCTTTTCCCTTCGTTCGTCGTCTCCTCTTTTTTTTCACCTTACCTGCAAAGGAAGAGGAAAGCATGAATCAGATGGGTTGGTCTTTGATGAACGAGACAAAAACACACAAGGTAAAGGAACGAATCTTAATTTCAAATAAGTACATGAGGCACACGCAACTATCAAAAACATATTTTCACAGCATCAAAGCAATGTTGAAGCTGACGATTTTTTTAAATTTCAAAATAACAAGTATTTCATACAATGAAAATGAACAATATTAACACAATTAAAAGATTTCTGTTCAACAAGACACATAAATATAATTTCCGTTGGTTCTTAGATTGGGTGTACTAGGAAAATTCAATGTAATTCAAAAGTGATATTGCAAAGTTATTGAATATATTAAATAAGTTTACCAAAAATACAAAAACAGCAATTAGCATATCAGAATCTTCTGATAGCTTTTTAAAAGCAAATGTCAAAACACTCCATTAAATGAAATAATAAACCATTAATATCACAAAATACTGAACTAATATTACGAAAGAGCAAATGAATTATTGCATATACTATATAATATATATATATATTATATATATATATATATATATATATATATATATATATATATTACAATATATATATATATACAATATATATATATACAATATATATATGTAGATATATGCGAGAGAGAGAGAGAGAGAGAGAGAGAGAGAAGAGAGAGAGAGAGAGGAGAGAGAGAGAGAGAGGAAGAGAGAAGAGAGAGAGGAGAGAGAGAGAGAATCTTGCTGCAAATGTAGGACGATTCAAGGAAATGAAAAAAAATGCATTATGAATATATACATCATCATAGACATGACAACATTCAGTTTCGACATAAATTTTGATACAAATACCGTCAAAAGATGATAAATACAAAGGAAAAACAACACATTTCTAACTAACAGAAACAAATTAAAACACCTGAGACTCAAAGGCAAGGAAACCAAATATATAAACACACAATTAAAATCACGAAATGAACATCGACGCAAAAAAAAAAAAAAAAAAAAATCGAAGTGGAGAAACGCAGCACAGAAAAATGAAGAAAAAAATGTAAACGAAAAGCAAAATAAACTTGGGAGTTAAAAGAAAAATAAAAAAAAGTCACCATCAAAGGCATAGTAGTAACGTTGCGACATCGAAATAACCTTTTTTCAATATTCAGTGGAGTATCCCTTTCAACGAGATTTGTATTGGAAAAAAAAAAGAATGTCCGTTCGTTTTAAACAGTCGCCTTACATCATTAGCGATGAAGTAAATAAGATAATTAACTTATATATATATATATCATATTATATATATATATATATATATATATATATTATATATATATATATTATATATATAATATATATATATATATATATATATATATACTTACTTTCAGTCACGACCCGCGATATTTACAGACGTATAAACTACTTAGTCTCTCCCCGTCCCTCTGGTAGGGGAGGATAGAATAGTCATACCCCCAGTAAGGGGATACGTGTGTGTGCATATCTATCTAAACATTTAACCATTATTTTTGACGGGTAGCGTACACGTGTATTTATGTATGTATGCATATATACATACATACATACATACATATATATATATATATATATATATATATATATATATATATATATATATATATATATATATATATACACGCTTAAAAACTCGGAGAAGAATACAGTTCAGATAAAAAAAAAAGGTAATTGGGAAAATGAAAATAATGAGTGAATCTTAACTAGTTTCACCTCCTGCGATCTTCAAGAGGAATGATCGATTGAGAGAGATTTTTACAGTACTGTACTTGAGAGGTACAAACAAACATACAGACATTTGTAGAACAAAACACCATAAAAAATATGCCACCTGCAAAAAGCCAACCCACCAGGTGCCTTCATGGCCAGAGCTCATATCCCACAAGCCAGGTGGGTTACTTGAATAAGTCAGAAATGAAACTAGTCAGGATTCATACATATATATATAAATTATATATATATATATATATTATATATATATATATCTATATATATATATATATATATATATATATATAAACACACATACACATACATTCTATACACATACACACACACATACACACACACACACACACACACATATATATATATATAATATATATATATATATATATATATATATATATATATATGTGTGTGTGTGTGTGGGGGTGTGTGTGTGTGGTGAGTAGAAATTACGAAAGCTTATATGTGGTGAGCATAAACGGTAGCCACGTGGCTGTAACACACACAAACACATACATACTGAATATATACGGCAATCCCAGTAACGATACTTGAGACTGACTAAGCATGAAATCCATTGATATCGTAAACCACTTCACTAAAATACGAAATCATAAACAGCATTTTATATGGCATAAATATAACATATTTACACACGATAGGGTAACTCGAATAATCACTCGAAAATATATCGAATTTATAGTATTTTTCATGAAAGGCTACAGCTATGTAGATCTAAAAACCCTGAAAATATGGGCAAAATAAACCATGTATAATATCAACGAAAACTACTTCAGAAGGAGATTTGCAAACATTAAAATCGGCAAGACTTCTAAATCAAACCCTCGACTCATCTCTCTTTCTCAGGGAGAAACATTTTCGAAGTCGTTTAATAAGCTACTTACTTCGGAAAGCAACAAAAAAAATAAATATCAAATACGCGGATAAAATTGGACTTATAGCATACTAT
>NC_090740.1:25693262-25705762 GCF_036898095.1 Palaemon carinicauda
CTCTTTGACCTCTATTTTGAGGTGCCTTTTCTCTAGCATTAGAGTCTCTTTGACCTCTACTTAGTCGTACCCTATCTTTAGCAGATTCTCTTTGACCTCTATTTTGAGGTGCTTTACCTCTAGCATTAATAGCTCTTTGACCCCTGTTTTGAGTTGTCCTATCTTTAGCATTAGATTCTCTTTGACCTCTATTTTGAAGTGCCTTATCTATAGCATTAGAGTCTCTTTGACCTCTATTTTGAGGTGCCTTATATCTAGCATTAGTCTCTTTGGCCCCTATTTTTAGTTGTCCTGTCTTTAGCATTAGATTCTCTTTATCCTGTATTTTGATGTGCCTTATCTCTAGCATTAGTGGTTCTTTGACCTTTATTCTGAGGTGCCTTACCTCTAGCATTAGAGTCTCTTTTACCCCTATTTTGAGTTGTCCTATCTTTAGTATTAGATTCTCTTTGACCTCTATTTTGAGGTACCTTACCTCTAGCATTAGAGTCTCTTTGGCCCCTATTTTTAGTTGTCCTATCTTTAGCATTAGATTCTCTTTGGCCTCTATCTTGAGGGGCCTTATCTCTAGCATTAGAGTCTCTTTGACCCTATTTTGAGGTGTCTTATCTCTAGCATTAGTCTCTTTGACCACTATTTTTAGTTTTCCTATCTTTAGCACTAGATTCTCTTTGGCCTTTATTTTGAGGTGCCTTATCTCTAGCATTAGTGGTTCTTTGGCCTTTATTTCGAGGTGTCTTATCTCTAGCATTAGTGGTTCTTTGGCCTTTATTTCGAGGTGCCTTATCTCTAGCATTAGTGGTTCTTTGGCCTTTATTTTGAGGTGCCTTATCTCTAGCATTAGTGGTTCTTTGGCCTTTATTTCGAGGTGCCTTATCTCTAGCATTAGTGGTTCTTTGGCCTTTATTTTGAGGTGCCTTATCTCTAGCATTAGTGGTTCTTTCGCCTTTAATTGGAGGTGCCTTATCTCTAGCATTAGTGATTCTTTGGCCTTTATTTTGAGGTGCCTTATCTCTAGCATTAGTGGTTCGTTGGCCTTTATTTTGAGGTGCCTTATCTCTAGCATTAGTGGTTCGTTGGCCTTTATTTTGAGGTGCCTTATCTCTAGCATTAGTGGTTCTTTGGACTTTAATTTGAGGTGCCTTATCTCTAGCATTAGTGGTTCTTTGGCCTTTATTTTAAGCGGCATGCTTCCAGCATTAGTTTCCTTGACCTCTATTTTGAGACGCCTTTCCTCTAGTATTAGGTTTTCTGACTTCTATTTTAAGCTCTTTACCTCTATATAATTAGAAGCACTTTCACCTTTATTTTTAGGTGCCCTTTATCTAACGTTAGAGAATTTTTTACCTCTATTTTATGTGGACTTACCTTTACTGTTAGAAGCTATTTGACCTCTTATTTTTAGGTGACTTCCTTCTAACATTATAGCCTATTTGACCTCTTCGAAGGCTCTTCGTAGCTGTTCTCTTTTGTCTACTAGTTTTTCAAGATCTCTTTTCCTTAGTTCGCCAGTTTCCTTCGAGATTTCAAAGGACATTTCTGTGCCGTGTGTCCTCAGTTCATCAGATTCATCAAAGAAATCGATGCCACTCATATCTTTACCCATCAGCGCAATGGATAAAGACAAGGATGTCATTGTTTTCTCTGCATACGCCAGCATGCCAAAGTAAATGACGAGGAACACAATATATTTACCAGTGCCTTCCGGATATGTTCTTTCCTCATTGTTGAATTTTGCGACAATCCTGTTGAAGAACCACACGTCACTTACCTCTCAGTTGAATCAGTTTGCCTCCGTCCTCATTTCCCGTAATCCCTCTGTGCACCTATACAAAGCTTTGTAGTTTTTTCAGTAGTCTCCAATTATAGAACTACGTCGCAAAAGCCCAAGCAAAGGGTCCTTGAAGGTGTGTAGATTATGATCTTCAAAGCTTGGCAGCTTCGGCGGCAACCCCCAAAACCATCTGTAGATGAAGATGTTCTGAAGAGCCTCCAGTTGATTCTGTGTTTGTAACATAATTCTCACAGTTAGCTCCCTTCTCCTCCAGAACACGAGCTCTGTGAGTCAAGCGAAAGCCTCCTCCAATAAAAACAACAATGTTCACTGCGTAACCTACACATCATGAGAGGTGTTGCATGCTTCATTTGAGAAAAAGAGAGATCAGGTCTTCAGAAGTCATTTGGAACTCAGGGCGGAGCCATTCAGAACGTCTCCGTGAAGATTCCGTTCTGGAGTCATTCAGAACTCCATGCTAAAGTCTACGGCTATGTCTTCTGCAGCTTTTTGAGATGCGGGAAAATTTTCTTCAGGTGCCATTCAGGGGGCTCTGGGATGATTCTGTTTTGGACTCATTCAGAATTCCATGCTAAAGTCTACGGCTATGTCGTCTGGAGTCTTTTGGGTTTTCTTCAGGTGCCGTTCAAGGGGTTCCATGAAGATTCTGTTCTGGAGTCATTCAGAACTCCATGCTAAAGTCTTCGGCTATGTCTTCTGAAGACATATGGAGATCCGGGAAGATTTTCTTTCGAAGCGGTTTTGGACTCGCGAAAAATTCCCTTCTTGTCACATTTCAGTAGGCCATAGTAACTCATCATCATCATCATTATTATAATAATAATAATGATAATGATAATAATAATAACAACAACAAACTACATGCTTTGATTTATAGATTTGAGTCAGAAAGTTTTTAAGTCTTTCAACGCTGGGCTTTGCAATTTGAAGGAAAAGATAAGAGACTGTATAGGAAGATGAAAAGATAACTATTACCATAATTTATTACTTTTATTATTAAGTAACGCCTGCAACGCACTCGGCGATCGAACTTGGGCGAAGGTTAATTAGGTTTATAACAAATCTCTTTGAAATAACTGAAGCTTTCGACTGATTTTTTTCAGGGTTGGGGTTTAGATTCATTTCCGGTACGAATCGATATCAGAGCTGTTCGAAACACAGAAAATGCGTTTCGGAAAGCCATATTTCACGATCAGTAGTTTTGTGAATATTCACATGACTTTTACAATGGAATTATTACTTTCTAGATTTTTTTCGAAGGCGATGGATGTTATATGCGTACATGTTATTTTGTTTCTATCAATGGTATAATTTTATATATATATATATATATATATATATATATATATATATATATATATATATATATATATATATATATATATATATATATATACATATATATATATATATATATATATATATATATATATATATGTATATATATATATATTATATATATATATATATATATATATATATATATATATATATATATATATATATATATATATATATATATGTGTGTATGTATGTATGTATGTATGTATGTGTGTGTGTGTCATCAGCTGTGACTAGACCACCACAGAACAAAGACCTCAGACATGTCCTTTCACTTGCGCATGTTTATGGTCTTTCAATACTAGTTTATACCCGCAAACTTCCTTAGTTCGGTGATCCATCGTCTTTTCTTCCTTCCCCTGCTTCTCTGGCAATCTCTAGGGACCCATTCTGTTATTCCCAATGTCCAATTATTATCTGTCATTCTCATTATATGGCCAGCCGATGCCCATTTCTTTTCCTAACACGTTGTTAGAATATCTTCTACTTGAGTACCCTCTCGTATCCATGTTGCTATTTTTCTGGCTCTTAGTGTTATTCCCATCATTATTATACCCATTGCTCTTTGAGTTGTAACCAGCTTATGTTCTAAGGCTTTAGTAAGGCTCTAAATTTCTGATGCATAAGTTAATACTGGTAAGACCACCTGATTAAATACTTTTCTTTTTAGCGAATATGACATTTTATACATAATCTGTACACACACACACACACACACACACATATATATATATATATATATATATATATATATATATATATATATATATATATATATATATATATATATATATATATACATACACATATCATCTCCTACGCTTATTGACGTAATGGGCCTCAGTTAGATTTCGCCAGTCGTCTCTATCTTGAGCTTTTAATTCAATACTTCTCCATTCATGACCTACTTCACGCTTCATAGGCCTCAGCCATGTAGGCTTGGATCTTCCAACTCTTTAGGGGTGCATTATCTCCAGGATTTAAGGCTCCTTGACCTCTATTTTTAGGCGCCATACTTCCAGTATTAGAAGTTTTTACCTCTATTTTGAGGTCCTTACCTTTAGTATTAGAAGCTCTCTAACCTCTATCTCTAAGTGACATAAAAGTATGTTTGATAATTATTTTTTCGTAATCGAATTCCGTTCAGCTTGCGTATTATTTCATTTTGATATATATAAGCAAGGCTAATACTGTTTGTATTAGCCTTGGGTATATAAACGTCATCATCGCTGTCACATGCGGGAAAACCTTCAAAATAACACTTGGTAATTCCTATGTTATCCTCTCATGACAGGTTTACATCGAATTATTTCGTTTCAGTAAGGATTAGCCAACGTGTCCTGCTTTTTATTTTTTCATTATCGTGTCCACTTAATTGAGGATTTGACTTAAATAGGTATAAAAACAATCTCTCTCTCTCTCTCTCTCTCTCTCTCTCTCTCTCTCTCTCTCTCTCTCTCTCTCTCTCTCTCCTCTCTCTCTCTCTCTCATATTTATAAGAGTGGTATGGTATCCCTAGAAGCCGACTTAAAATAGAATTAAGGAAAATAGTCAATTAACTGTTAGATTTAACTGGCTCATTAATGAGTCGTCGTACTGCAAGGTCAAATGTCAGATTTTCATGACGTAAGGGCTAAATATAGTACTTACCTTAGCGCTGGGTCACTTTTCAGTAATATCTGATACAAGGTTAAACGTTGTTAATACTGGTTTACGATGTCTAATGGACTGAAATCGAGTTTGCTCAAGATCTTATATTGATTGCAAAATTTATGCAAATATTATGAAGTGTTACCGATTGCGCTTTTAGAAGTTTTATTTCATTCGTGACTGTAAAAACAACTTCTACTAACTTTGGATCGTGCCATAGCCTTTTAGAGGCGTCCCTGCCTTGCACTCGTCGGACTGGGGTTCGAGTCTCGCTCATACTCCATAGTTACTTTAGTGTCTGCAACCTCATCATCCTTGTGAGCTAATGATTGGGGTTTTGGGGAGCTTGTTTGCCTACCTGCTGAGTCATCAGCAGCCATTGCCTGGCCGTCCCTGGTCCTAGGGCCTTGGGTGCTGATCATATATACAGTGTGTATATATATATATATATATATATATATATATATATATATATATATATATATATATATATATATATATATATATATATATATATATTCAGTATCTTTGGCATTGTACTCGGCCATTCAGGAGCCGCCTTTAAACCTTTAATCTAAAGTATATTTCTCTATATAATTCCATCCTTTGGTGTGAAGTAACAAATATTGGGATCACACAGACTAATTTTACTTTCATTACAAATATAAATACTTGCAAAATTATCACCTTCACGAAGTCATCAATCGAGCAATAGGGGATTTTAGTGCATTTTTGCACAAATGAATAATGTTTGAAGTTCAGAATATTCCGGCTTTTGGAATATTTTAGTTTCATCATTATGTATTCTTCGCTCTTTTGAAGACTTTGAAATAGATGCATGTGTCTGACAAGCTAAATTTGCAGCAAGGATATTTGCACCAAGACATGACGTGGTGGCCGATGTGGTAACGTCCCTGACTGGTGATCGCCAGACTGTGGTTCGAGTCCCGCTTTAATTCATTAGTTCCTTTGGTCGCTGCAACCTTACCATCCTTATAAGCTAAGGATGGAGGGCTTTGGGGTAGTCTATAACTCTATCTGCTGAGTCACCAGCAGCCATTGCCTGGCCCTCCTTGGTCCTAGCTTGGGTGCTGATCATATGTAGATATGGTCAGTTTCTAGGGCATTGTCCTGCTTGCTAGGGTAATATCACTGTCTCCGGCCTCTGCCATTCATGAGCGACCTTTAAACCTTTTAACCTTTAATGGGTTATTGGTGTCGATAAGTCTTAAATTATCATTCTACTGTTAATGTGCCTGCAACTATAAGCAAGTCTTAGTCGGTAAACTTTTTACAAAGCTAATTTGTAGGATTTAGAGAGCGCGTGAGCACAAACACACACACGTACACACATATTCTGCCCAAGTTCTTTGTAACAGATAACCTTGAATGCGGAAGTGCATCTAATAGTTAACTTTGAAGCGCTGAATATAGCGGTGATTTATGTCTTGGTTTTTCTTTTGAACGACCCCTATTAAAGAGGCAGGCTAACGAGGGGTGTAGGTGATGTGAGGTTTTCCTCTCATAGTATATGGGTGTCAAACACGTATATACGCATATATATATATATATATATATATATATATATATATATATATATATATATATATATACATACAGTATGTGTGTGTGTATATATATATATATATATATATATATATATATATATATATATATATATGTATATATATATATATATATATATATATATATATATGTATATATATATATATATATATATATATATATTATATATAATATGTATGTATGTATGTATGTATGTATATGTATTATCAAGTCCACTGCTGAAAAAAGACCTCAGACATGTCCTTCCACTTGCGTATGTTTATGGTCTTTCTCTGCCAGTCCATATATTTATATATATATATATATATATATATATATATATATATATATATTATATATATGTTTATATATACATATATATATTTATATATATATTTATATTATATATATATGTTTATATATACATATATATATATATATATATATTTATATATATATGTTTATATATACATATAAATATATATATATATATATATATATATATATGTATATATATACATATATATATATATATATATATATATATATATATATATATATATATATTTATATTATATATATATATTTATATTATATATATATGTTTATATATACATATAAATATATATATATATATATATATATATATATATATATATATATATATATATATATATATATATATATATATATTTATATTATATATATATATGTTTATATATACATATAAATATATATATATATATATATATATATATATATATATATATATATATATATATATATATTGATGCAAACCGACATGATATCATGCTTAAATAGAAATAAATTTCTTTCTCATACTATGATCGAACTTTAGTATGTATGTATGCATGTACTGTATATATGCACGTATGTATGTGAAATTTTAGCGTTGGTGTGTGTGTTTGTCCTTGTCCTTTTGAAGCTTAATTCTTACCAAGAATCCCACTTTCTTCCATTTTGCCTAATCTGCAATCACGAGGAAATTCACCTTTGGCAGAGGAGGTTAAGAGACCCGGGCCGGGCATTCTTCACTTTTAACTCGTCCTCTCTCGTACCCTCGGTCGGAATCGTGGGGCCATACCCACGCCCCCGTCTGCCCATGTTTGGGCGTGCTGGACAGTTTTATCGCCCGCGAGGAGAGGGGAACGAGCGGCAGGAGAGAGAGAAAAAAAATAGAGAAAAGAAAAAGAATAAAGGTCGCTCACTGGCTCTTCCGCGACTCTCAGAGAGAAAGAGAGGAACGATGAGAAATATTTATTATTGGGGTCTGGACAGAGAGAGAGAGAGAGAGAGAGAGAGAGAGAGAGAGAGAGAGAGGCATATTTATTATTGGATCTGGACGTATAGAGAGAGGGGTACGAAGAAAAATTTTTTTTATCGGAGTCTGTTTAGACGTTTAAAGAGAGAGAGAGAGAGAGAGAGAGAGAGAGAGAGAGAGAGAGAGAGAGAGGAGAGAGAGAGAGAGAGAGAGAGGTTTATTATAGTAGACTGTTTAAGCGTATAAAAATTTACTATGAAAAATATTGACAATTGTATTGATGACAAAAAAAATGTTTTAAGTACTGAAGTAGAAAAATCGCCTTGAATATTATCAACTGATATCAGATGGAAGAGAAGTTGAAGCAGAATTTTACGAAAATAAAAAGATCTGGAGATAAATTTGAGAGAGTTTGCTTTCTCTTTTTGTGATAGAGTGTGATCCATCAGGTGTACCATTGTTATTATTCAGTTATTATTATTGTTATCATTATTGTTATTATTATTAGGAGGAGGAAATTTGCAGGCCCAATTAGTCAAACTCGACTCTTACATAGTTTGCCTGATTAAATTCGGAAGGAATTTTTTTTTAATGCTGAAAAATAAATGAAATTAGATTGTAGTAAATAAAAGAGATGAATGATTAAAAGGTGAGGCAAAATTCACCGATAGGTATAATTTTAAATCTTATATATAAAACCTATGTTTCTTGAAAAAAAAGATAAAATCTTGAAATAAATTTGGACACGTCAATGTTAATACTAAATCTTCTTTAGCCTTTGCATTTCACCTTTTTGTATTCATAGCACAATCTCTCTCTCTCTCTCTCTCTCTCTCTCTCTCTCTCTCTCTCTCTCTCTCTCTCTCTCTCTCTCTAAGTAAATAGATTTAGCGCAAGAATTTCTGTATATTAATATTTTTACCTTTTTGCATGTCGTATTAATCATTGCTGTAATGATCATATTAATGGCATACGTATCATTCAAGTAACTTACAGTCCTACTTAATTAAATCGTATTATTAAAACCTCTTTTCATCCTAGGCATATAATCTGTCAATTGTAAATTTTGTGGCTATATAAAAATATATTATCTTCATGGGTGATATTATTGTACTGAAATCATCTATAATTTTATATCTATTTTGCCTGGAGTGAAATGAAAATCCCCAATTGTAATAATAGACCTTTCATACAAAAAATCCTAAATGTCATACTTGACCTTTCATACAAAAGTTTCTAAATGTCATACTTGACCTTTCATACAAAAGTTTCTAAATGTAACACTTGACCTTTCATATAAAAATCGGTATATCTCATACTTTTATTGGATCTTTCATACCAAAATCCCTAAGTGTCATATTTGTCCTTTCATATAAAAATTCCTAAATATAACCCTTGACCTTTCATACAAAAATTCCTAAATATAACCCTTGACCTTACAAAAATCCTTAACTGTAACAATGTCTTGACCTTTCATACAAAAATCCCTAAACGTCATACTTGATCTTTTTCGTACAAAAATCTCTAAATCTCACACCTGACCTTTCATACAAAAATCCCTAAACGTCATACTTGATCTTTTTCGTACAAAAATCTCTAAATCTCACACCTGACCTTTCATACAAAAATCCTTAAATTTAACACTTGACCTTTCATACAAAAATCCTTAAATTTAACACTTGACCTTGCATGCAAAAATCCTTAAATTTAACACGACCTTTCATACAAAAATCCCTAAATGTAACATTTGACCTTATTTTAAAATTCCGTAAATGTAACACGTGGCCTTTCATAAAAAGAATACCTATATGTAACACTTGACCTTTCATACCAAAATCCCTAAATATAACACTGTCTTGATCTTTCATTCAAAAATCCCTAGATGTAACACTGTCTTGACCTTTCATACAAAAATCCCTAAATGTAACACTTGACCTTTCATAAGAAAAATCCCTAAATGGAACACTGTCTTGACCTTTCATACAAAAATCCCTAAATGTATCACTTGACCTTTCATAAGAAAAATCCCTAAATGTAACACTGTCTTGATCTTTCATACCAAAATCCCTAAATATAACACTCTCTTGATTTTTCATATAAACATCCGTAAATGTTACACTGTCTTGACCTTTCATACAAAAATCCCTAAATGTAGCACTTGACTTTTCATAAAAGAAACCCTATATGTAACACTGTCTTGACCTTTCATACAAAAATCCCTAAATGTAACACTGTCTTGATCTTTCATACAAAAATCCCTAAATGTAACACTTGACCTTTCATACAAAAAATCCCTAAATGTAACACTTGACCTCTCATACAAAAATCCCTAAATGTAACACTGTCTTGATCTTTCATTCAAAAATCCCTAGATGTAACACTGTCTTGACCTTTCATACAAAAATCCCTAAATTTAACACTCTCTTGATCTTTCATAAAAGAATTCCTAAATGTAACACTTGACCTTTCATAAAAAAAATCCCTAAATGTAACTTTTCTTGACCTTTCATACAAAAATCCCTAAATGTAACACTGTCTTGACCGTTTATACAAAAATCCCTAAATGTAACACTGTCTTGACCTTTCATACAAAAATCCCTAAATGTAACACTGTCTTGACCGTTTATACAAAAATCCCTAAATGTAACACTGTCTTGACCTTTCATACAAAAATCCCTAAATGTAACACTTGACCTTTCATATAAAAAAAATCCCTGAATGTAACGCTGTCTTGACCTTTCATACAAAAATCCCTAAATGTAACACTTTCTTGACCTTTCATTACAAAAATCCCTAAATGTAACACTGTCTTGACCGTTTATACAAAAATCCCTAAATGTAACACTGTCTTGACCTTTCATACAAAAATCCCTAAATGTAACACTTGACCTTTCATATAAAAAAAATCCCTGAATGTAACGCTGTCTTGACCTTTCATACAAAAATCACTAAATGTAACACTGTCTTGATCTTTCATACAAAAATCCGTAAATGTAACACTTGACCTTTCATACAAAAATCCCTAAATGTAACACTGTCTTGACGTTTCATACAAAAAATCCCTAAATGTAACACTTGACCTTTCATTCAAAAATCCCTAAATGTAACACTTGACCTTTATCATACCAAGATCCCTAAATGTCATACTTGATCTTTTGTACAGTTTGTGTAGTTAGTCTAATTACATGTAACCGGAAACAGGCCATTCCTTTGTTTCGTGTAACTAGCGCGATATTCTTTATCGCGTCTCGTCTCTTGACGCTTCCCCACATCGGAGGCTGACTTGCAGAAATCGAGTGGGTCTTCTTCTCCACCTCTTTCGTATTAGTTGTCGAGATGTGTTATTTCAAGATACAAAAATAATGATGGGTCTTATTATGTTAAGTCGAAGGGAGAAGATTACTGTTATTACGTAGGTAGGATTTTTTTTTATATTTATTTTAATATTTTATGCTTTTGTGTTTTCTTTAAAGTATTCTGAGAGCTGTAATTTCGTGGATGTTTGGTATTACATTTTTTATGATTGTCGTGTTTAAATGTGATACAAATTGTTTTCATGTGATTTGATGTCAAATTTTGTCTCGACTTATTTCAATATAGCTGCTTCGCCATTTGTTGTACATTGATTTATTTGATCAAATATTGAATGTACAATTATTGCATATTATATATATATATATATATATATATATATATATAGTATATATATATATATATATATTATATATATATATATATATATATTTAGTGTGGGGAAAAGGTTTTGCCTATCGCCATGATCGACAAAGCTGTACTAGTCAGAGTCACCCATATTAGGTTGGTTTGCTGTGAATGACCAAACGAAATACTCCCACAACCACCAATCCGCACTGGCCAGCCTGGTGATGAAAACTTGCCAAGCCCTAGATATGAATTGACATGCCTGATGCCCCTGTTTTGCAGGTGCCAAGAAACTGATGCATTTTTGTTGTTGCATAAATACATACATACATACATACATTATTTTATATATATATATATATATATATATATATATATATATATATATATATATATATATATATATATATATACATACATACACTGTATGTGTGTGTAAAGGTAATACCGTTCTCTAATGACGTTTTATATATATATATATATATATATATATATATATATATATATATATATATATATATATTATATATATATATATATATACACACACACATACATACACTATGTGTGTGTTAAAGTAATACCGTTCTTTAATGACGTTTATATATATATATATATATATATATATATATATATATATATATATATATATATATATTTATTTATATATTACTTGCATTTGTTTAAATTATGGAAGTTTACTTAACAAGTTGATGGTGCGAAAGTTTACTTGAAAGATTTGTCATTTTAATGATTTCTGGATGCATAAATATACATCTAATTGATAGTAATAATAACTGCTACTGGATTGATTATTTCTGTTAAAATAGAACGTTGCTCTTAAAATGGGCTTTTGTATACACCTGAATTGAATATTGCCTGTTATTTCCCGATCTCTACACTTATGCTGAATTCACACAGTTATCATAACACGTATTACAAATAATGATCATAAGTGTTGACTCTTTGACCTTTGACCCAAGTCTTGTAAGTGCACCAATAAGACTAAATTATAGGTCATCCTCCACCCTCTCATCCCACTCCACCCTCTCCCACCCTCTTCCTGTTGCCATTGGAACATAGGTCTGACTTTGGGTTCCATGTAATTTGGAGTAATTGATCTAAAGGTGAAGGGATTTCTAACAGTATAGTCGAAGAGGGCATGCAGTCACCTCGCGAGTTATGTTTAACAATCTTCTAGGCTAT
>NC_090740.1:25708262-25723262 GCF_036898095.1 Palaemon carinicauda
AAATTATCTTTAAAGTACCTGCACTCTAGGGGAGGTTCAATTAGAATGTTCTATTTCTATTGATTTATATAGATAATTTTTACAATGTTAATACTTGTTTGACAAATTAATCTATTGGGTCATGTTCCAACACTGCAGAGCTTATGGGGCTTACATGTTTATGTGCCATAAAAATTCCTGTATTTGAAAATAACAATCGAAATAGCTGTATATCTTTTAGATTTTATAGATCAATATTAATAATTCTGCTTATTAAATACACATTGCCCGTTCTTTCAACCACCTTGCAAATATGAAGTAGCCTGATAGTCAGAGTTGTTAAAAACCCTACATAACTATGAATATTTTATATAATAATTGATAGAAAACAGGCCGTGTAAGGGAAATTAAAGTACAAATTATATGTAATTTTATTACTAAAAATGGTATCGAGTAAAAATATGTAGCAAGCGTTCACGGTGTGCAAAAGTAGTCGCACTTGAATATGTATGGTAGATTTTTCTTATATACTAGTGTACGTGACCTGTCAAAGATGAAGGCTAAATATTTAGATATACAGATATGCACACACACGCAAGCGCACCCCTTTCTTTCTCACCAGTGTGTCTACTACTTTCCACCCTACCAGAGGATGGATACGGCCAAGCGTGTGAATATATATATATATATATATATATATATATATATATATATATATATATATATATATATATATATATATATATATATATATATATATATATATATATATCAACACAACATCGTGTTCAAATAGAAATAAATTTCTACCTCATACTTTGGATCGAACGCTAGCCCCTTCTAATGAAAGGCCAACTGGGTAGCGTCAGGTTCCGATTTCTTTTATGGCCTCTCGTGGCATGGTTGGTTTCGACCTGGCCTTTCATTAAAAGGGGCTAGCGTTCGATCCCAAGTATGAGGTAGAAATATATATATATATATATATATATATATATATATATATATATATATATATATATATATATATATATTCAAATAAGCCATATATATATTCGTGGCCGAATGGGTTAGTCACTGTCTATATAAGCTTGCCGACCAGGGTTCGATTCCCGGCCGGAGCCAAGCTCTTGTCTTTGTGAGATTTCGCCTGGGGCTCTGATCCCGAGGTCGTTAAGAGAATCCAGACATTAATATATCAAAATATATATGGCTTATTTGAATATGAAAAACACGTAAAAATGTGCAAAATTTATCATATATATATATGTGTATATATATATATATATATATATATATATATATATATATATATATATATATATATATATAATATGTATGTATGTCAGGCAATTTTTAGTTATTATATAGTAGAGTTGGATAAGAATTTCTTACCTCTGTATTTTTCTTCATTACACATTATATAACTTTTATCAATGTTATTTTTTAGAATGGTGTTCATTAGCTGGCTTCCATTAACTTTATAAAGCCCTACGGATTCATTGTATTGCTAAAAAAATTATTTTGGTTTTAGTTTCTGTTAAAGAAAATGAATTCAATAGTTCTACTAGGGCATTGTAATTTGGTCATCAGCGGAAAAAAATGGTATTGAAATTCTAATTAGAGGTAACTTGATGAATCTTATGATACAAATTGGATTACATTTACATGTGCGGGCGCGCGCTCTCACACACTCATATATATATATATATATATATATATATATATATATATATATATATATATATATATATATATATATATATGTATATATACACAATGTATGTATGCATGTGATATCATGTTTTTACAGTTCTGTGGTGTATTTACGATTCAACATTTCTAGGAGGAATGTGTGGCATTGTCTGTTGTTTTTGAAGACTTCATGTAAAGATGATCTCATATTACTTTGAGATTTGATTTACAAGATGTTTTTAACATCTGCCTTCTTAAAAAACTTCCACTTATTTTTGTTGGTGTGCTACAGATATGAGACTAGATTGTTCTGATTGTTGTTGGAGTTGTAGTGGACCGGTAAAATAGTTACTTCAATAAAATCATTGGAAGGCAAGTTTTCCATGATCCTTTATTTATCAGTAATGTATATTTTATTTCATTGGTCAACTTTCAGTTATTACCATAAAGGACAAATTAATTAACTCTTGGATTGATTCAAATGATAAATCTGATAATTATCTGAGTTTGTGGAATGATGAAAATAGTACAAATTAACAATAATAATAATAATAGTAATAATGATATTAATAATAATAATAATAATAATAATGTTTTGCCTGAAAGAAGGTCTACTACTACTAATACTACTATTACTACTACTACCACCGAAAAATAATAATAATGATAATATTATTGATAATAATAATAATAATAATAATAATAATAATAATAATAATAATAATAATAATAATAATAATAAGCTACCAAGGCGCCGTAGTATTAACTTCTCTACTACAAATGATGCTGTCCTTGACTGTTGAATATCCAGTTTTATTTTATGCGAGTGCTGTAACAGCTAATTTAGTTTTGTACTCAAATACCTTGAAGTAACTGTATCAGATATTTCATAATTTCCTAAATATGTTAAATTTCGAATGATAATTTGTATGGAATTTTTTTTCTCCTAACAAGAATAAACATATCCTTCATCCTATATGATTTATATAGCTTTTTCTGCATGTTAACCCATGCAATAGAATATGTTAAGTACAATTGTACGTTGCATTCAGAATTATTATAATGTACTCTGAACCTTAGATTGAAAATTACATTGAAAATATTAATTTTCTTTTCCGATCATCGAGATGGTTTGTAGATTTGTATAATCATCTCTTAAGTTTAAGAAGAGTTAACCTGAGTCACTTTATGCATCTCTCCTATAAAATAGACTTAAGTGTATAGCTATATGAAGTGTATATATATATATATATATATATATATATATATATATATATATATATATATATATATATATATAGATTACTAACCAAGCTACAACCCTAGTTGGAAACGCAAGATGCTATAAGCCCAAGGGCTCCAACAGGGAAAAATAGCACAGTGAGGAAGGGAAACAAGGAAATAAATAAATATATATTTCTTTCCGGTCACGATCAATGTCATTGCCGGACGTATAACTACTAGGTCTCTTTTCGTCCCTCTGGTAGGGGGGAGAGGGAATAGTCATATCATGGTGAAGTATTCAAGACGGCCTTGGGTTACCCTGAGAGGAAATGGGGAAGTGTGGGAAGGGTTGAGATTGTGTGTGTATATCTAAATACTTAGCTGTCACTTTCGACGGGTCGCGTACACTACTTGAGTATAGGTAATATATTCATAATCCTATTCCTAAGACAGGTGACGGGCTGCACGCAGTTGCTACTGGGCTAGTTGAGTGTAGGAGGAATTTGTAAAACGTATATCAAAACTATCAGGGCTCTTCCAGCTGTTGGTGTAAGTTAGCAACGACTCTCTCTCTCTCTCTCTCTCTCTCTCTCTCTCTCTCTCTCTCTCTCTCTCTCTCTCATTAATCAGTCCAAACGTAACGGATACAAACTGGAATTAAAAACATACACTACTCAATGCGGTAATTTTTATACAAACAAAATAATGAATATATGTAACAGACTTCGAGCGGATGTAGTGAACAGTAACACGGTAAACGAATTCAAGAATTAGTTAAACAAGATCATAAAATCTCTCTTAAATGTTTAAACCAATTATCTCTATCCTAGAGCAAATGGAGTCTCCGGTGTTGGACTAAAAGGTCTTTGAGACATCCAAAATCCTTGTATATCTCTCTCTCTCTCTCTGTCTCTCTCTCTCTCTCTCTCTTAAGTTAGACAAAATCACAAAAATTCAAAGTTTAAACCAATTCACCCTATCCTAGAGCAAATTGAGTTTCTGCAGACGGACTTGAAAAGTTTTTGACATATTCTCTCTCTCTCTCTCTCTCTCTCTCTCTCTCTCTCTCTCTCTCTCTCTCTCTCTCTCTCTCTCTCAAGAATAAGTTAGGCAAAATCCTAAAAACTCAATTATCGTTTAAACGAATTCGCTCTATCCAAGAGCAAATGGAGTCTCCGCAGACGGACTGAAAAAGATCTTTGGTATCCAAAATCTCTCTCTCTCTCTCTCTCTCTCTCTCTCTCTCTCTCTCTCTCTCTCTCTCTCTCTCTCTCTCTCTCCATTTAACACGCGCAAAAGTAAAACCCAAACGTAATTTTTTAACAATATAATTTCGTGATAACAGACCCCAGTTACTGAGGGCAATATTATCACACAGCAGTTTGTTCGGCCGCAAGTGACTTAACTCGCGAAATACAGAGTCGTCTTCTCTAATTTGTATCATCAAGTCCATGATTGCTCAGTACCACACGTTGTCGTTCCGGAGAAATCCTCAGGAGGTGGTTGTTCTTGTGTTTGTGAAGTCGTGTAGTCGTACTCATTCATTTGTTAGACGCCAGACGTCGGACTACCGAGGAGTAGGAGGCGTTGATTTTTTTTTCTTTTTTTTTTGCGCTCTACCTGAATTTCTCTTGTTGATATATAGGTTGATTAATATTTTTCCGATGGGTTTATCTTCATGTTGTTTGTTGTGATATTCTTATTTTATAGTAGTGTTTTATTTCTTTAATTCCTTATACTGTTTTCTCAAAAGTATATATATATATATATATATATATATATATATATATATATATATATATATATATATATATATATATTTAAATTTCCGATCGCGCTCAACGGCATTGCCACACAAATAACTACTCGGTCTCTCCCCTTCCCTCAGGTTTAACTTCCGTCCAGTAACGTTAGTTTGGCTCCACGATTCATCGAGTTTGTTTATTTTGCTCCATGAATATACCATTATTATTGTTGTTGGTGTTGTTGTTGTTAGCCTTATTAGAAGTGTAGCTGTTCAAACCTTATTTTATATTGGTAATTTTGTATTATCATTATTAGCAGTACAGTAATTTGAAAAAAAAAAGAATTATATTTGTATTTTTTTAATTATTTATATATAGAACTGAGCAGGAGATTTTATATCTAACCATTATTATAATGAAAAAAATGAATGGCTCTGGATAGAGAATCGAGGCTCAATACTACACAGTACTCTAGAAGTTTTATTCCAGCTGTAAACCAAGTTGTGAAATGATCTTCCTAATCGGGTAATTGAATCAGTAGAATTTCGAAAGTTCAAACTCGCATCAAATGTTGTTATGTTGAACAGGCTTGCATGTGTCCTTTTATAGTAATATAGATTAAATGTGTTTTAATGTTTTTAATGTTTTTAAAAGTATTTTATTTTGATTTTACTTCTTATATCGTTTATTTCTTTATTTCCTTTCCTCACTGGGCCATTTTCCCCTGTTGGAGCCCTTGGACTTATAGCATCTAGCTTTTCCAACTAGGGTTGTAGCTTAGCTAATAATAATAATAATAATAATAATATATCAATTCCATGGAACTTTCGCCGCTTAAGCTGGAAAGTTATATGACCAGAACGGGTGGCCCTGTTTTTATGGATTCCAGCGTCCCTCAACCCCTCCTTCTCCCCTTTTCCCCAACGAGAAAGAAATCCCCTTTTCAAAACGCCTCTCCTTGTCTCTTTTTTTTCCTTCTAAAAAATGTCGATCTGTAGAAGAAGGCTGGGACTGAGCCGTGGCGACAAAGGAGAGGATCGCTGAAGTGAAACGGGGCCCGCTTCTACTACCCTTGTTCTTTGGCTGTGATCTGCTCGTCGGCATTTCCTTTGTTTATTTCTTTACAGATAGAAGTTACTAATCTTCCGTCTAGGAATTAAACGTACTCCTTGCGTCTATAGGGTTTTCTAATTAGGGTTGTAGCTTGGTTAGTAATAATGATGATAATAATAATAATAATAATAATAATAATAATAATAATAATAATAATAATAATAATAATAATAATGATAATAGTAATATTAATAAGGATAATAATAATAATATTATTAGGCATGAATGAGACTGGTCGATATAGTAATTACTGTATCGTTTTCAGTAATAGAATTTTAAATGTAATTATCCTGATTTGATTTGGATTATTTTGGGTTTTCTATTTTGTTTTGGGGGGGGGGGATTATTTCGTGCTTTCTTCAAAAAGTGAATTAGTATATTTCTATGAATAATGAATTTCAGTGCCAGCCTTCTCTATTTTGAATTTAGTATACTAAAGTTACTTCAATTCATTAATGAAAGTTAATTTTACTCATATGATTTAATCCATATTAAATTTTTTTTTCAGTTAATTCTTTCCCTTACATATATTTGAATAACGATATAATGGTATCTTTTTTTTTAGATTAGTAATTCCTGTACTTAATGTTGATCTTTAAGATATATTTTTTATTTTTAATTCCTTCGTGAAGTCTTCACAGCCTATACGTAACTTGTTTACTAAATGTAAGTTTATATATATATATATATATATATATATATATATATATATATATATATATATATATATATATATATATATATATATATATAATGTTTCAGTATTATAATGATTCATACTTCCTCCCATTCACTAGTATTTGCAAGTCGTCTGGCCACAGGGTGGGTATAACATATCAGAGTTCGTTACTATTATTATAAGTCAGCCGCGTTTTCCTTTTCTAATCTTTGTCTGTCTTGTGTAGATGCCCGCTGGCTCCCTCCCTCACCCCCCTTTTTCCTCCCTCAACTCCCTCCTGTTAACCATAGAGGCAAACAAGTGTTAATAGACATGTGGTGGAGAAATGGTTGGTGAGCCAAACTTAAGTTACTTCGACGACATATCAAACAGTTGAGTTCTTTGCCAATTCCAATGAGATTATCATCTTTGTGGTAATTTAACTAATAGAATTGTGAGGATCTTCTTTATAACTACAAATGGATTATGATTTATAATTAATTACCTTTATAAACGAAGTGTGAATTCGGTGAATTCACTACAACTGTCTGCCTGTCTCTTCTCTTTTATATACCTGCGATGATCCCACGTGGTCAGACGCGCCACGTGGAAGTGGCGTGCGCCGGAGGCATATTGACCCTTATGGCGGGTGGCTGTAAGGCAGAGAGTCTTCTTTCGCCTCCCCTGCAGGGTAACGCCCTTGATGACTTTTAATAGAGGGCGCTACCTGGCATTGTGGGTGGGTGGGGGTTTGACGGAGCAGCTGTGGGGGTTTATCGAAGGAAGGTGACCGATCTACAGGAGCTGTCCATATACCCCCTTCCCTTCCCAAGGATTCTAGGAGGGCCACTCTCCCTCCTCCAACCCCCTACCCAATCCTTCAGTTGAGGCAAGGAGCTTCTGGTCTGCTGCTGCTCTGCCAGAGCGGGACACTTACTTCTGCACACACCCTCCCCTCCCTCTCTCTCTCCTTTTCCCCCTCCTACCCCACACCTCTTAATCCCTCTCCCCACTATCTTCTCTCCAGAGGAGGATGGGGTCCGTATCCTTCAGTTTTTTTGTATTAGACTTATTGGAGATCCTTTCACCTGGTGGCCAAGTCAAACTCGCTATTTCTTTATTCTTCTCAATTTGGTCCTTGAGCAGTTTACGCTGGCGTCCGTGTGTGCGTTCCGTTTCCCTCCGTTCTTTGTCCCTTTGCAAGTGATCTGGTGTGATGATGAGGTTGCGAAGGCTTGTTCTTGTACTTTCGTGTGCTCGGTATATTGACATTGTTTTTCTTATTTAGAGTTATACCTCGGTTAATTAATTTGTCGATCATGAGAAAACTGACATTGATGTTGTTGAATTTAATGCCTCTTAAAGAATCTCTCTCTCTCTCTCTCTCTCTCTCTCTCTCTCTCTCTCTCTCTCTCTCTCTCTCTCTCTCTCTCTCTCATATCTTTGTAAAGTTTTTGTATATAATTTAAATTGTTATGTAAGACAATAACCATTATAATGAAATAAGGAGTTATGACTTTGACTTTGTGACTCTGGATTCTGATCATGAACCATCTCTTTATAAATCGCAGTTTCATTTAGGGGATTATATTTAGATTTAACGCTTTCGTTTTTTTTTTATTTTCGCCTCTCAAATAAATTAGTTTTATTAGTCGAATATGTCAAACTCCATGAATAGTGTGGGTTGTTTGTGGATAGTCATCCTCGATGAAATTGGTCTCTGTGAAACCGTGGATTTTGTAGGTGCACTCTTGCTTGCCTTTTGATAATAGATGAGCTAATACATGTATTATAATGAAAATAGAATTGACATATGCACAAAAAAAAAAAAAATCGTATGCCGAAAACGGAATTTTTTGAGATTGCTATTAAATCTATATAATGTAAATAGGTTTGACGTGTACGAAACGTAATGGTTATGACTGAATCTCTTCTTTTGACCATTTCTAGGGATAAAAGTTCTTGCTAGCGCAAGCAAAGGGTTTGATTTATGGGTAGGCGTTGATCCCCCTTAATTCTTAAGGTCAAAAGGCCGTCTCATCTCGTAGCATCTCTTTTCTGTTATTTTTCCGAACGCTGATACTCTTTAGCTTTTGGATTTTAGGTAAAAAAAATGGAGTGGGAGACATTGATCTGATGTAATCCTTATAGTCTTCGGTTTAGAGAGTTCTTAGGTAGTCATATTGATATGTGGACTGTATTTTTAGGTGTTTTAAGAACGTCTTTTTGGTCACTTATTACTCTTTCCTGAGCTACAGCCGTAATTGGAAAAGCATGATGTTATAAGCCCAAGGGCTCCAATAGGGAATGTAGCCCAGTAAGGAAACAGATAGAATAGTATAGCTGATTGTACCCTCAAGCAAGAGAACTCTAACCCATGACAGTGAAAGGCCATGGTACAGATGTCATGGCACTAGCTAAGACTAGTCTCTTTTCTATCCTTACCAAATGGAAGAAATGTGGTAAAGTTAATATTTATTGGTATAAAATATTAATTTTTTTTATCCTCAAAAGAACTGATAAAAGTACTCATATATATAGGAATGTCAATATGGATGAAGGACAGCAGAAGAAAATAAACCTTAGATCCTAGAAATTTTTATGGACAAACTATAGATGCTTATGAATGAAAAGAGTTTGATTTGATGGTTAATTGTCGCTGTCTAAAGTTTATGATATATTGAAATGTTTATACCAATAATATTTTCACTCTTCAATAAGATGTAGCTTCGTATCTATTAATTTTCAGTACGGAATTGCGAAGGCTTGTTATTTATGCGGTTGATTTGTGACATATTGAATAGCCTAATTATTATTATTATTATTATTATTACTTGCTAAGCTACAACCCTATTTGGAAAGTCAGGATGATATAAGCCCAAGGGCTCCAATTGGGAAAATAATCCAGTGAGGAAAGGGAACAAGGAAAAATGAAATATTTTAAGAACAGTAATAACATTAAAATGTAAATATAGCTATAAAAATTTTAACAAAATAAGAGGAAGAGAAATGAGGTAGAATAGTGTGCCTGAGTGTTCCCTCAAGCAAGAGAAATCTAACCCAAGACAGTGGAAGACCATGGTATTGTTTGAATTCTATATTTGTCTTTTCTATATTGGTTTCCTACGTCTGATTTCTTTAAAGAATAGTACATAATGAGCATAAATTCCATTTGAAGTCAAACTAGTTTTGGTTAAAGGAAAACAGTCTTGTCACATATCCACTTCGTTAGGGAAGTTCATCCTATCCAGAAACCACTGTGAGAGTCTCTCTCTCTCTCTCTCTCTCTCTCTCTCTCTCTCTCTCTCTCTCTCTCATGAAGTTTAGCGAGAGATTAAGCGACCATAGGCTTCAGTAACCAATATTGATATATGCATTATATTTTTTAAAAAAAATAAAGAGGACCTCGACTTATGACTGATGGATATCAGTCATAAGCGGTCCGTCAGATTCTTTCTCAATTTTACCTGCACCCTAGAATTGGGGTTAGTTCAAGACCTACAGAGATGTCTTTGGTTAGATACTCTTTTCCCAATGCTATTTCGTAACCTATCTGAGGTTTTTAGATCTTAATTGTTCCATGTTAAATCTTGTGAACTCTGGACGCGACAACTCCAGCAGTGTTTATCGGCCATCACAATTCAACCAGTCTCTTGCTTCAAGTCCTTAGTCTTCTGCGTCAAGTCCCTAGTTTTCTGCGTTAAATCCTTATCTTCTGCGCCAAGTCTTAGTCTTCTGCGTCAAGTCCCTAGTTTTCTGCGTTAAATCCTTATCTTCTGCGCCAAGTCTTAGTCTTCTGCGTCAAGTCCCTAGTTTTCTGCGTTAAATCCTTATCTTCTGCGCCAAGTCCTTAGTCTTCTGCGTCAAGTCCCTAGTTTTCTGCGTCAAGTCCCTAGTTTTCTGCGTTAAATCCTTATCTTCTGCGCCAAGTCCTTAGTCTTCTGCGTCAAGTCCCTAGTCTTCTGCGTCAAGTCCCTAGTTTTCTGCGAAAAATTCCTAGTCTCCTGCGGCAAGTCCCTAGTCTTCTGCGTCAAGTCCTTAGTCTTCTGCGCCAAGTCCTTAGTCTTCTGCGTCAAGTCCTTTGTTTTCTGCGTCAAGTCCTTTGTTTTCTTGAAATTCAGTAATCTTATAAACAATCTCTAGATACAGTTGTTTCGTTCTCAGCAACATTCTAAAATATTCTCTGTAACCCTTTTTCAAAACAACTTCAACTTTAAAAAATTCATATTACTATCTGTCTTTTATTGCATTAATTAATTTGTAATTGTAAACCCATGTACACATGATATATATACATACATACGTATACAAATATATATATATATATATATATATATATATATATATATATATATATATATATATATATATATATATATATTCTTTCTTTCTTTCTTCTTCACCACATACTTATATTGTTAGATTAACTTACTGGAAAACTATTGCTGTATCAGTAACAGGTACAACATTAGAGTTGTAAAATTGTATATAAGCTGTTAATAATTTTTCCAGCTAAGTAATTAAACTCATCTAAGATTACCATGTTTTCTCGCCAACTCGCCAGCCCTCGCACCTGAGCAAAGCAGTCACACCACCAGAAGCGGTGTGTTCAAGGCATCTTATATCTGACGGATTATCACACCAAACGTGTTAGCAACAAGAACAGCAGCGGGCAAACAGCAGGTGTTTTAGGTCTGCGGTTGTGGTTTGGACTAGCGGTTGTCTGACCAATGAATGTTAATTGATAATTGATGATTGATCGTTGAAGGATTGATTAGGCGGGTGAGCTTCGTCTCATCTTGACGCCCTCGTTGGGGGGGGGGGGGGGGGTGTGAGTGTCTTAGAGGGTGGCGATTGGATTTAGGATAACTTGTTTGTTTTTAAATTGTTGGTGGTAGAAGTTATCAGGGGTCGGTTGTGACGGTATTTCTGACGCGAGTGTATTATTACGTAGATGAATGAGCCAATCATTTACTAGCTATCTAGCTATATTCCCTTAATCGAGAGAGAGAGAGAGAGAGAGAGAGAGAGAGAGAGAGAGAGAGAGAGAGAGAGAGAGAGAGAGAGAGAGAGTTTTACGGGAATCATTGTAAAAAGTTTTAAATAATTTGTTTACATTTTAAAGATAGCAAATGAAGTTCTGATTTGAAGGAATACGTTTTCGCCATTACTATTAATGTTGTTAAGATACATTTGTTATAGTTATCAGGTGTAATGTTCTTGCCAATGAATATTTTATGCTAATTATATTTATATTTACAAGCAATTTTTGTTGTTAATGTATAATTTAATAAATAATTATAGCATTATTAATGTTTTCGCAACATAAGCCAAATCGTTAATTATAAGGTTTTTAATATAGTTATAATCAATTTAACTAATTTATTCTTTTTCTTTTCAGGTGAGTCGAGTGAAGAATCAACGAGTGGTTTGTATTTTGTTGTTGTTTACATACATTTTAAGTGTAATAATTCTCTACGTAATTTATTATATTAACTTACTGTTGTGTGGTAATGGCTTTCCTAGTTTATCCGTATTTTCCTCGTGTTATTTAAAATACTAATTATAGGGTTTTTGCGAAACAGTTTCTTCTCTTTAAATATTTAAGCGATTGCTGAGTTCACAAATTCGTAAGTGTTATTTTACATTTTATGGTGAATTATTTGTAATTTTCCATCGTTTACTGATTTATTCTGACGTCAATGTTTTATGAAGTTATGACATTAGTGATATACAGTATATATATATATATATATATATATATATATATATATATATATATATATATATATATATATATATATATATATATATATATATATATATACATACATACATACAAATTACTACTAGCTAAGCTACAACTCTATAGTCCATTTCTTTTAGCGAGTCATATTTGCACCGACTCACAGCGGTGCCCTTTTAGCTCGGAAAAGTTTCCTGATCAGATAATTCTAACCAATCAGCGACCAGGAAACTTTTCCGAGCTAAAAGGGCACCGTTGCGAGTCGGTGCAAATATGACTCGCTAAAAGAAATGGACTATAGTTGGAAAAGGATGCTCTAAGCCCAAGGGCTCCAACAATGAAAATAGCCCCGTGAGGAGAGGAATGAAATAACATACATTAGAAGGAATGAATAATTAATATGAAATATTTTAAGATCAGTAACAACATTGAAATAAATCTCTCATACATAAACTATGAAGATGTTTGTGTGTATATGTTTATATATACACACACACACACACACACATATATATATATATATATATATATATATATATATATATATATATATATATATATATATTATATGGAATAGGGGAAACATCTTTCTATAAGGATTAAACCCGATAGTCCAGAGCTAAGTCAGGGTCAGGGTCATATGCAAAGGTCAGGGTCATAAGCAGAGGTCAAATGTTAAATATGGCGGCCACTGCAGGCCCATGGTATTCTTTTATCACATGTTTGAATTGAAAATAGATATTATTATAGAATATGAAGCGAGTAGCCTACTTGTTACATGTAGGAATTAAGTTATTGATATCTTTAGAACTTCAAACTTGTTGAACGGGTTGAGGTTTAGTTCATTTTGTTGTTTATGTGACAGATGTGATTTAACATTGTTAATGATTTTGAATTATTTCATATTTTATTCATTATTATTATTATTATTGTTATTATTATTATTATTGTTATTATAGTTTATATAGGAAATATTTGTTTTGATTTTTTTTTCTTAGAATATTTTATTTTTCCTTGTTTCCTTTCCTCACTGGGCTATTATCCCTGTTGGAGCCCCTAGGCTTATAGCATCCTGATTTCCATTTAGGATCACAGCTTGGCAAGTAATAATAATAATAATAATATTACAGCTAAGCTATAGTATTATTATTATTATTATTATTATTATTATTATCATTATCATTATCATTATTAAAAGCTAATATATAATGACCCTGTTTTGAAGAGCAGGATGCTATTGAATTACAGGTTGGTTTGAAATTCTTATTTCATTGATGTTATTTTCAAAGTATTATGAAATCCACACATGTTCTTCTAATTAACCTGTTACTGTAAAATTTTAATGCCACGTATGTAGGTTATGAACAAGTGACTTTCGTTTTATCTTTCATTTCATATGTTAATGACATTTCTGACTGCGTCACTTTGGTGATTTGTGTTGCATGAGAAGGGAATCCACTGTGGGTTTAGTCCTCATCAGGTTCAATATCATTGATTTTTATTTGGCTACAGGTTTACTTTTCCTTCAATATTTTCTTTCCACACTTAATCAAACAAGTGGTACAGTCAGACAGTGTGCCAAAGAAGAGGTACAGTCAGGCACTTATTAAAGAAGTGGTACAATCAGACACTTGTGAAAGAAGTGGTTCAGTCAGACACTTATCAAAGAAGTAGTACAATCAGACGCTTACCAAAGATGTGGTACAATCAGACACCTGCCAAAGAAGTGGTACAGTCAGCCACTTATCAAAGAAGTGGTACAATTAGTCACTTACCAAAGAAATGGCACTGTCAGACACTTGCCAATGAAGTGGTACATCCAGACACTTGACAAAGAAGTGGTACAGTCAGACTGTACCAAAGAAGAGGTACAGTCAGACACTTACCAAAGAAATTGTAGAATTAGACACTTAACAGAGAAGTGGTACAGTTAGACACTTGCCAAAGAAGTGGTAAAATCAGACATTTAACAAAGAAGAGGTAACGGCAGACTTACCAAAAAATGGTACAGTCAAAACTCATTCGTTGACCTCTTAATTTTCAACATATAAACTTATTCTGCAATTTTCTCATATAATCTCGCTGTATAACTTTGGAAAGAAACTATCTTTGAATGCCGAAATTTGCGTATGTTATTGGTATTGTATCCTTGTTATTTTCATTATTTCTCACTTTTCTGTCTTTCCATCACTCTATGGTGACCTTATAATTGTAATTCTATTTTTACGATTATTGATTGTTTATTTCCATATTTATAGTTGCTGGTTGTTATTTAGTGGTTTGTTTGTTTGCATGTATTGTTCGCCCTATTTTATTTTTGGATTCTACAAATAGCCACGAATGTCTTTAGAGATATAAGTTTTTTTTATTAACTATTTCACTGGGTATTTTAGTCATTGACCTTTTAGTTTCGCCATCCATTTAGGAATAACAGTAAGATATATTAAACTTTAGTTATCTTCCCCAAATGAAAATAAATTCCAATTGGAATTAATTAAAGAAGAAAGCGTATCTTTAAAACTAATGGTGAAAATCAGAGATTGTTATATTGTCTTGTATTTGGTATTAACACTTGGAAATACCAATTAAGAGATAAAGAAAGATTTAATTGGATTTGAATCAGAAACATCTTAAGGATTAATTTAATTAACCATAATATTAACTAGGAAACATTTAGGGAAATTTGCTTGTATGTGTGTATATCATTTTGGTTATTTGCTTCAAAAAAAAAAATCTTTGTGTACCGTTCTAGCAGCTGAGTAAGAAAGGCTCCACCCACTGTGACCTTATATGGCTTCAGTTGTCCAACCAAGTAGGTGTATACTCTCTCTCTCTCTCTCTCT
>NC_090740.1:25725762-25730854 GCF_036898095.1 Palaemon carinicauda
TGTACCCTTACCATGTGGAAAGTAACCACTGTTCAATTACAGAGCAGTATTTAACCCCTTGAATGAAGAAGATTTTTTTTCGTTTATCTAAGTGTCAGGTGTATGAGGAAAGGAGAATGTGTAAAGAATAGGCTAGCCTATTCGGTGTATGTGTAGGCAAACGAAAAATGAGTCGTAATGGAGTTAATTAAAGAAGTGACTGAATGAATTAAATGTTATGTAAATGCAGGAAAATTGACCAGAAGAATAATTGCTTTCAATATACTGATGATAAAAACAAGAAATAAAATCCCTAAATATGAACGAAGTATTCCGCCTGATATCAGACCATTACTTTCAATCAGTTGGGGAAAACTAGCAATTGGAACGAAAAGATGATTTTATATATCTTAAAAAAATAATTGCATCTCGAAAGAAAATAAATATGGGAGTCGTGAAATAAGATATTAATGAGTTTAATATCAGTAAGAAATAATCTTGGTCGGACAGATACTTTGAAAGAGTTGCCAAATTGAGCAGTGGTATTTTTGCGAAATTGAGTCTTCATTTTTTTTTCCTCGGTCGTGCGAACTTCATTAAGAAAAAAAATGAGTTTGTCCGGTCGCTTCTGTCTTAGTGATTACTGTAATGAAGTCCTGCCAAGTCCTTTGAAGTGGCTGGCGTCAGCAGTGAACACACAATCAGTACGAGGCGTGTTGTTGCGATCGAGTTATTTTTTTTTTTTTTTTCCAATATCACCGGTGTGTAATTACCGTCATTTAGTATTATCAATTACGCGTAAACTCGTTGATTCGGGTGCCGTAGTAACCGAGGTTATTAATCGCTTATTATTTTTTTTTTCAACTTATTTTTCTGCAATTGAATCTAAAGCGAATGAATTGATATGAAATGAATTGTGCCGATTGGTTTCGAAACCAGTGAATAAGATTGAGGTTTACGCACTCGTTTGTACAGTTGACTTAATTAATTCCGGTACACTTCACGGGAAGCTAAGGAGACGTCAGTGTACCGGGGTTATTGAAGACAACTGTACATATGGCTTCATTAATTCTGGTACACTTTACGTAATGTTCTGTGTACTTCACGGAAAGTGGTAATAAACAAATAAGAATATTCTTTTATAGAGTACGTGTAGGATTATTAAAAATGCATGTTTACTAGCCCTTGGACTTGGTTTTAAAAGAATTGTTGACAAGTTTCTCTTTTACTGAACAGCGGTACATGCTACAATGTTTGCTTTCAGACGTCTCCTCAGCTTCCCCTGAAGTGTACCGAAATCAATGAAGGCAACTGTACGTGTAGGTAGGCTATTAGTTCATGAAGACTATGGTTGACTGTCGCATTCCAGAAATTTTATTGCTGTTTACGGATTTAGAATCGGTTTGGTGAGGATTTTCTCTAAAAGAAGTGGAGTTTTTATTTTGAGTTTTCGGGCTTCCTGAGATCGAAGGTCTTTAACACTGATATCTTCTTGTTTGCATCTTTTCCCACTTCTATGTGGGGTCGATGTTTCTGGCCAGCGTTCTCCATCTACCTCTGTCTCACACTTCATCACCGGTTAATCCCTTTGATCGAAGGTCATCCTTGATCAAAGGGACACCGATATAATTTGTTATAAATGAGTAAAAGATTATTTGATTGACAGGTGATAGAAAATGAGGTGGTATTTTGCCAATACTTGAACGCCCACACACACGGAAAGGGTGTGGCATGGGCGGGTATTGTAGTTTGACTAGAACAAATATCCAGGAAATTGATAAGCCGTTTGCTTCGGAGGAGACATCATCTTGGTGGGGCGGGGGGAGGGGGGGGGCCGATTTCCACGACAACTCGAACAGTCTTCTTTATTGGAAGAAAGTAGTCGTCGGTCACGAGCCCAATTTGTTAATGATTTAAACTTTTGTTTGTTGCTGATAATTGATGTTTTCATATCAAATTTTGGATGTTCGTTGTTGAAAACAAAAGGAAAGATTCAAAGGTAATTAGCTTTACAGCCTTCCTAACTGCATTTTTTTTTTTCTTTTTTGGATTGCGTGTGTTTACGTTCATGGGAGGAATTGTTGTTTGTGTTTACTGCATTGGGCCGTTACTTTCCTTTTACAAATAAGTCAAACTTATATATTATATTATCTATGTTATGTTTTAACGTGAGGACCGAAGCAGTGCCCAATTTTAACTCTTATCAAAGTGTTTGTATATTTCATTTTGAATGTTTATTACTTCGTTTTTTCCCTTGTTTCCTTTCCTCACTGGGCTATTTTTCCCCTTTTGGAGCCATTGGGCTTATATCATCTTGCTTCTCCAGTTAGGGTTATAACTTAGATTGTAATAATAATAATAATAATAATAATATGGACACTCCAGTTTGCCTATCGTAATTCCCTCTCTTTAGTTTATAGGCTATAGCAAAGTTAGGCTCGCTTCACTCGAGCGAATTTTTTTCGTACAGAAATATTTCCGCTTATTAGGAGGCATGTCTTTACACGAGCGGATTTTCCTCGAGCAATTTCTATAAGTCGTTACTCTGAAACCGCGCGGAAATTCTTCCGAGCGGCCAGCAGGTGAAGGTCCTTATTGATATCTAATCCGCTTTGTATTAGTATGCTTGTGTGAAGCAAGCCTTAAGCGAGGTTTAGGGCGAACGGTTCGTCGAACCCGGTTGTCGAACCTAATCGTAAAACGGCTCGAAGAGATGGAGTCAGTCTCAAATCCATAAGGTTTGTGGACAATGAAGCCCCACCCACAAAAGTCAGGCGAGAACAGACTTTCTTCGAACCGTTCGACGAACAAGTTCGACAACCAAATACCCCATCCACACGTTCGAACATCCCTCCAAACACTTGTCTGTCAAACCACGTTCGACCGTGTAAACCCGCCTTTTAGACGTAGCTGTCTCGCTCCTCTGATATTCATGTTGTTATCCTGCCTTATGTATGTCACGGCCAGTGACTCTGCTGAGGGTGCCATCCTCGTCACCTGACAGATGACCCTCCACCCCCCCCCCCCTAACCTCTTACTGCACTGGAACTGATCAGACCCAACGATGCTTGATTATGTTGATGAAAGAAGAACGTGCTATTGTTGACTAATACTCTATATGGACCGGTATATATTGGGGAAGTTTATTCTTGACTTAGTATAGGATGGACATGAGAAGCACCTCTGTTGTGGGTGGATACAGTGTCTGTGTATACAGTATATATATATATATATATATATAATATATATATATATATATATATATATATATATATATATATATATATATATATATATATATTCATAAATGTAGCCTTTGCTAGTCCAGTGCAGGACAAAGCCCTCAGAAATGTCCTTATTCATGTCTGGGTTTTTGGCCATTTCTACACCACGTTGGCTACTGCGGTTTGGTGATGGTTGGCGACTGGTCCGATCGCTCAAAGCAAACCAACCTAGTATGGGTAGTCCGGACACGTGTATATATATAAATATATCTTTATAAAAATATTACCTATAATTATTGGAAATCGTTATATAATCTTATATATATATATATATATATATATATATATATATATATATATATATATATATATATATATATATATATATATATATATATATATATATATATATATATATATATATATAGTGCATACAGTATTACCTAATTGACTTTAGAGTTTTTTTTCATTTCCCATTTTACTCTCGTTTCCTCCGCTTCTCCTTCGATACAACGTAGCGTAAAGGACATTTTTTTTCTACGCCGCATCACCATTACTTGTTAAATCACCAGACACTCACCACTTAACACTCTTATCATGCCCCTCACTGCTTCCCCTCTCATCCTCACGCCTTCCTCTATCCAAGCCCTCCCCCATCTCTCTCTCTCTCTCTCTCTCTCTCTCTCTCTCTCCTCTCTCTCTCTCTCTCTCTCACACACACAGCTTTGACACTGTCTCTCGTCTCCCGCGTGCCTATCACCCTTCAGTGTCTGTGTGTGTGTGTGTGTGTGTGTGTGTATGTGTATGCTCACCAACGTCATTCTAATCATCATTCTAACTCGGAGACGTGGCGAGGCACAGGGAAGCAAAACAACAACGAAATCTGTGGATATATGTCAATAAGAGTGGCACGAGCTAAACTAATGAGACGAGCAGCTAGCGCAAAGTGCACTGAGCGAGCGAATTTCACTGAGAATCACACACACTCACACATACACACACACACACACACACACACAGGAGGCATCCTGCCACGGCCAGCAATAAACCAAACTTTGATGGCAGGCAGCTGTGATTTATACGTCGGCGAATCTTACGGTCGATCATCCCGAGGTGTCTGTCTTGGATCAACGACCATGTGCGCGCTCACGGGTTACGCCCTTCGTGCAATCGACTGGAGATACCTTAGTCGCTTGGAGGTGGGGATAGCGGGGACGCTCTGTTGGTATTGGGGATAGCGGGTGGCCGGAGGGGAGAGAGAGAGGGAGAGGTAGAAGGAGGGAGAGAGAGAGAGAGCCCCGTCGTGCTGTTAACATTGTTGCAAACGGCCACGGTTGTTATTTCCTCCTTTGGAAAGCCCGATGTAAAATCTTTAATTACTTCTTCCATTCGGCCATTTCGGATGATTCGAGACCTTCTCCGATTTGAGATGGGTGATAGATCGCCTGGACAATTCGAGGCGTTCGTTTCGAGTCATGATCTCATGAGAGAGAGAGAGAGAGAGAGAGAGAGAGAGAGAGAGAGAGAGAGAGAGAGAGAGAGAGAGACCCGCTCATGATGAATAGGTCGGTGGATTTTAAGTGTGTGTGTGTGTGTGTTTGTATGTGGGCGTGCATGTGAGTTCGCCAGAGTAAAGACCGAATGTGGACACAAAACACTCATGAACGGTGGTGGTGAGAAGGTTGGGGGGGGGGGGTAATTGGTAAAGGGGGGTTGGGGGGGTATGTGGGGGAGAAGACGTAGAGCCGAGCCAGTGGCAAAAATGAACTGTTGGCATCACTGCTTCGAATCTTTAGATGCTCTTATGCCTGTGGTGTTATGGAGAGGGAAGGGGGAAGGGGAGGGGGAGTTTTCGGGATGACTTGGGTGATATTGTTGGGTTGAGGGTT
>NC_090740.1:25736354-25741354 GCF_036898095.1 Palaemon carinicauda
AGTAATAACATTAAAATGTAAATATAAACTATAAAAAATTTAACAAAATTAGAGGAAGAGATATAAGATAGAATAGTGTGCATGAGTGTTCCCTCAAGCAAGAGAAATCTAACCCAAGACGGTGGAAGACCATGGTATTGTTTAAATTCTATATTTGTCTTTTCTATATTGGTTTCCTACGTTTGATTTCTTTAAAGAATAGTACATAATGAGCATAAATTCCATTTGAAGTCAAACTAGTTTTGGTTAAATGAAAACAGTCTTGTCGCATATCTACTTCGGTAGGGAAGTTCATCCTATCCAGAAACCAGTGTGATATTCTCTCTCTCTCTCTCTCTCTCTCTCATGAAGTTTAGCGACCATAGGCTTCAGTAACCAATTTTGATATATGCATTATATTTATAAAAAAAAATAAGAGGAACTCGACTTATGACTGATGGATATCAGTCATAAGCGGTCCGTCAGATTCTTTCTCAATTTTACCTGCACCCTAGAATTGGGGTTAGTTCAAGACTTACAGAGATGTCTTTGGTTAGATACTCTCTACCCAATGCTATTTCGTAACCTATCTGAAGTTTTTAGATCTCCAGCAGTGTTTATCGGCCATCACAATTCAACCAGTCTCCTGCGTCAAGTCCTTAGTCTTCTGCGTCAAGTCCCTACTTTTCTGCATTAAATCCCTAGTCTTCTGCGGCAAGTCGCTAGTCTTCTGCGCAAAGTCCCTAGTCTTCTGCGTGAAGGCCCTAGTCATCTGCGTCTAGTCCCTAGTTTTCTGCGCCAAGTCCTTGGTCTTCTGCGCCAAGTCCTCAATCCTCTGCGTCAGGTCCCTAGTTTTCTGCGCCAAGTCCTTGGTCTTCTGCGTCAAGTCCTTAGTCTTTTGCGCCAAGTCCTTTGTTTTCTTGAAATTCAGTGATCTTATAAACAATCTCTAGATACAGTTTTTCGTTCTCAGCAACATTCTTTAGGAGACAAAATATTCTCTGTAACCCTTTTTCAGAACAACTTCAACTTTGAAAAATTCATATTGCTATCTGTCTTTTATTGCATTAATTAATTTGTAATTGTAAACGCATGTACACATGATTATATATATATATATATATATATATATATATATATATATATATATATATATATACATATATACATATATATATATGTATATATATATATATATATATATATATATATATATATATATATTTCTTTCTTCTTCACCACATACTTATATTGTTAGATTAACTTACTGGAAAACTATTGCTGTATCAGTAACAGGTATTATATACAACATTAGAGTTGTAAAATTGTATATAAGCTGTTAATAATTTTTCCAGCTAAGTAATTAAACTCATTTAAGATTACCACGTTATCTCGCCAACTTGCCAGCCCCTCGCACCTGAGCAAAGCAGTCACACCACCAGAAGCGGTGTGTTCAAGGCATCTTATATCTGACGGATTATCACCCCAAACGTGTTAGCAACAAGATCGGCAGCGGGCAAACAGCAGGTGTTTTAGGTCTGCGGTTGTGGTTTGGACTAGCGGTTGTCTGACCAATGAATGTTAATTGATAATTGATGATTGATCGTTGAAGGATTGATTAGGCGGGTGAGCTACGTCTCATCTTGACGCCCTCGTAGGGGGGGGGGGGGGGGGCGAGTGTCTTAAGAGGGTGGCGATTGGATTTAGGATAACTTGTTTGTTTTTAAATTGTGGGTGGTAGAAGTCATCAGGGACCGCTTGTGACGGTATTCCTGACGCTAGCGTGTTATTACGTAGATGAATGAGCCAATCATGTACAAGCTATCTAGCTATATTCCATTAATCGAGAGAGAGAGAGAGAGAGAGAGAGAGAGAGAGAGAGAGAGAGAGAGAGAGAGAGAGAGAGAGAGAGTGAGTTTTACGGGAATCATTGTAAAAAGTTTTAAATAATTTGTTTAAATTTTAAAGATATTAGCAAATGGAGTTCTGATTTGAAGGAATAAGTTTTCGCCATTACTATTAATGTTGTTGTTTATATACAATTCTTATAGTTATGAGGTGTAATGTTCTTGCCAATGAATATTTTATGCTAATTATATTTATATTTACCAGCAATTCTTGTTTTTTATGTATAGTTTTATAAATAATTATAGCATTATTAATGTTTTCGTGACATAAGCCAAATCGTTAATTATAAGGTTTTTAATATAGTTATAATCAATTTAACTAATTTATTCTTTTTCTTTTCAGGTGAGTCGAGTGAAGAATCAACGAGTGGTTTGTATTTTGTTGTTGTTTACATACATTTTAAGTGTAATAATTCTCTACGTAATTCATTATATAAACTTATTGCTGTGTGGTAATGGCTTTTCTAGTTTACCCGTATTTACCTCGTGTTAAAATACTAATTATAGGGTTTTTGGGAAACAGTTTCTTCTCTTTAAATATTTATGCGATTGCCGAGTTCACAAATTCGTAAGTGTTAATTTACATTTTATGTATTAGTTGTAATTTTCCATCGTTTACTGATTTATTCTGACGTCAATGTTTTATGAAGTTATGACATTAGTGATATACAGTATATATATATATATATATATATATATATATATATATATATATATATATATATATATATATATATATATATATATGCATTCATACAAATTACTACTAGCTAAGCTACAACTTTAGTTAGAAAAGGATGCTCTAAGCCCAAGGGCTCCAACAATGAAAATAGCCCCGTGAGGAGAGGAAATAAATAACATACATTAGAAGTAATGAATAATTAATATGAAATATTTTAAGATCAGTAGCAACATTGAAATAAATCTCTCATATATAAACTATGAAGATGTATGTATGTATGTATTATTATTATTATTATTATTATTATTACTATCCAAGCTACAACCCTAATTGGAAAAGCAAGATGCTATAAGCCCAGGGGCTCCAATAGGGAAAAATAGCCCAGTGAGGAAAGGAAATATATATATATATATATATATATATATATATATATATATATACAGTATATATATATATATATATATATATATATATATATATATATATATATATATATATACGTATGTATGTATTATATGGAATAAGGGAAACACATCTTTCTATAAGGACTAAACACGATAGTCCAGAGCTAAGCCAGGGTCAGGGTCATAAGCAGAGGTCAAATGTTAAATATGGCGGCCACTGCAGGCCCATGGTATTCTTTTATCACATGTTTGAATTGAAAATAGATATTATTATAGAATATGAAGCGAGTAGCCTACTTGTTACATGTAGGAATTAAGTTATTGATATCTTTAGAACTTCAAACTTGTTGAACGGGTTGAGGTTTAGTTCATTTTGTTGTTTAAGTGATAGATCTGATTTAACATTGTTAATGATTTTGAATTATTTCATATTTTATTCGTTATTATTATTATTGTTATTAATATTATTATTATCATGATTATTATTATTATTATTATAATAGTTTATATAGGAGATATTTGTTTTAATGATGTTTATGTTCTTAGAATATTTTATTTTTTCCTGTTTCCTTTCCTCACTGGGCTATTTACCCTGTTGGAGCCCCTAGGTTTATAGCATCCCGATTTTCATTTAGGATCGCAGCTTGGCAAGTAATAATAATAATAATATTAATAATAATAATATTACTGCTAAGCTATAATAATAATAATAATATTATTATTATTATTATTATTATTATTATTATTATTATTAAAAAGCTAATATATAATAACCCTATTTTGAAGAGCAGGATGCTATTGAATTACAGGTCGGTTTGAAATTCTTATTTCATTGATGTTATTTCCAAAGTATTAAGAAATCCATTTAACTTGTTACTGTAAAATTTTAATGCCACGTGTAGGTTATGAACAAGTGACTAGTTTTATCTTTCATTTCATATGTTAATGACATTTCTGACTGCGTCACTTTGGTGATTTGTGTTGCATGAGAAAGGACTCCACTGTGGGTTTAGTCCTCATCAGGTTCAATATCATTGATTTTTATTTGGCTACAGGTTTGCTTTTCCTTCAATATTTTCTTTCCACACTTAATCAAACAAGTGGTACAGTCAGACACTGTACCAAAGAAGAGGTACAGTCAGACACTGTACCAAAGAAGAGGTACAGTCAGACACTTATTAAAGAAGTGGTACAATCAGACACTTGTGAAAGAAGTGGTTCAGTCAGACACTTATCAAAGAAGTAGTACAATCAAACGCTTACCAAAGATGTGGTACAATCAGACACCTGCTAAAGAAGTGGTACAGTCAGCCACTTATCAAAGAAGTGGTACAATCAGTCACTTACCAAAGAAATGGTACAGTCAGATACTTGCCAATGAAGTGGTACATCCAGACGCTGGACAAAGAAGTGGTACAGACAGACTGTACCAAAGAAGAGGTACAGTCAGACACTTATCAAAGAAGTGGTACAGTCAGACTGTACCAAAGAAGAGGTACAGTCAGACAGTTATCAAAGAAATTGTAGAATTAGACACTTACCAGAGAAGTGGTACAGTTAGACACTTGCCAAGGAAGTGGTAAAATCAGACATTTAACAAAGAAGAGGTAACGGCAGAGTTACCAAAGAAATTGTAGTCAAAACTCATTCGTTGGCCTCTTAATTTTCAACATATAAACTTATTCTGCAATTTTCTCCTTTAATTTCGCTGTATAACTTTGGAAAGAAGCTATCATTGAATGCCAAGATTTACGTATGTTATTGGTATTGTATCCTTGTTATTTTCATTATTTCTCACTTTTCTGTGTTTCCATCACTCTATGGTGACCTTATAATTGTAATTTTATTTTTACGATTATTGATTGTTTATTTCCATGTTTATAGTTGCTGGTTGTTATTTAGTGTTTTGTCTGTTTGCATGTATTGTTCGGCCTATTTTATTTTTGGATTTTACAAATAGCCATGAATGTCTTTAGAGATATAAGGTTTTTTTTATTAACTATTTCACTGGGTATTTTAGTCATTGAC
>NC_090740.1:25751354-25763854 GCF_036898095.1 Palaemon carinicauda
TTTGCTAAGCTACAACCCTAGTTGGAAAAGCAGGATGTTATAAGCCCAGGGGCCCCAACAGGGAAAATAGTCCAGCGAGGAAAGGAAGAAAGGAAAAATAAAATATTTTAAGAACAGTAAAAATATTAAAATAAATATCCCAATATAAACTATAAAAAAAAACTTGATAAAACAAGATGAAGAAAAATTAGATAGAATTAGAGGGAAAGGCATATGAATTGCTATAATAAATCCTTTTAATTTTTATTAATATTTTTGGGTTAATAGATTTCATATAACCTGACATAGCGTATAGCCATCAGCAATAGCTAATTTTTTACTCGCCCATATTGCTTACAGATATCCTACTTTTAATACTATTTCTATCCCAATTTTGATATTATTTCTATCCCACTTTTAATAGTATTTCTTCCCCCCTTTTAATACTATTTTTATCCTACTTTTAATACTATTTCTACCCCACTTTTTAATACTATTTCTACCACACTTTTGATACGATTTCTATCCCACTTTTAATACTATTTCTACCCCACTTTTAATACAATTTCTATCCTACTTTTAACACTATGTCTATCCCACTTTTAATACTGTTTCTACCCTACTTTTAATACTATTTCTATCCCACTTTTAATACTATTTCTATCCCACTTTTAATACTATTTCTATCCCGCTTATAATGATATATCTACCCCACTTTTAATACTATTTCTACCCCACTTTTAATACTATCTCTACCACACTTTTAATACTATTTCTATCCCACGTTTGATGCGATTTCTACCCCTCTTAATACTATTTCTACCCCAATTTTGATACGATTTCTATCCCACTTTTAATACTATTTCTACCCCACTTTTAATTTTATTTCTATCCCACTTTTAATACTATTTCTACCCCACTTTTAATACTATTTCTATCCCACTTTTGATAGGATTTCTACCCCAATTTTAATCCTATTTCTACCCCAATTTTGATACGATTTCTATCCCACTTTTAATACTATATCTACCCCACTTTTAATACTATTTCTATCCCACTTTTGATAGGATTTCTACCCCAATTTTAATACTATTTCTACCCCAATTTTGATACGATTTCTATCCCACTTTTAATACTATTTCTACCCCACTTTTAATTTTATTTCTATCCCACTTTTAATACTGTTTCTACCCCACTTTTAATACTATTTCTATCCCACTTTTGATAGGATTTCTACCCCAATTTTAATACTATTTCTACCCCAATTTTGATACGATTTCTATCCCACTTTTAATACTATTTCTACCCCCACTTTTAATACTATTTCTATCCCACTTTTAATACTGTTTCTACCCCACTTTTAATACTATTTCTATCCCACTTTTGATAGGATTTCTACCCCAATTTTAATACTATTTCTATCCCACTTTTAATCCCATTTATGTCCCACTTCTAATATTGTTTCCATCCCACTTTAATACTATTTCTATCTCACTTTTAATACTATTTCTGCTTCAGTATTTCTTATATTTGAAATTGAACTGTAAAGTATTCAAGAACCAATCTCATTTCTGTTTATATGGCAGACATCAAAAGGTATTTGTTGAAAATAATTTCAGACTAATTTAACATAATTAAAATTTAGATAAGAAACGCGCATCGCAGCTTGAACGGTTTAATGCAAACAAAATTCTCTCTCTCTCTCTCTCTCTCTCTCTCTCTCTCTCTCTCTCTCTCTCTCTCTCTCTCTCAACTGCTTCGTTGCTGATATTGAAACATCACAACATGAATAACTATATATGTTTTACTTATTTACGAGGAAAATAATGACTTAATACAGTAAACATTCAAACTACTTTCTATAATAGGATATGACCTCTCCTCATCACCACTGTTATTGAAATAAAAATTAAAAATAGCATACCGTAGACACCGTTCACCTATAAATGATTTCTTAATGGACGGTTATATTTGTAAACCGGTTCAAATGACTGGGCCGTTTCTGAAGCTCCTCCAGTCAATTCAAACTAGGTTCAGCCTACTCCCCGTCATTTGAAACTAGTTTCACACGACTCCCCGCTAGTTTGGAGTGACTCCTCAGTCGAATGAACCGAGTTTGAAATTAACGTAACTGTCGAATATGTCTAAGTTTATTGTAGTTGCGCTATGGAGTTCTCCAAACAATTGAAGGAACGGAGTTTTTGGTGTAAAATGCGTACCATTAACATTTAGGAAAAGGGGGGCGGGGCAAATTTCAGGCGAAAGCTTCGGTATTTTGTTGTTACAGACACCTGCTATGATTTTGGTGGACGCCTGAAATTTAAAAAAGAAGCCATTTCCGTCCGGAAAACATGAATAAGTATTTCAAGAACACCAGCGAATCTCACTAGTCACATTTAAGGATATTAAAGGAGGCGGAAACTGTCCTTTTCGCTCATTGTCATGTGATTTCACTGGAGAAGAGGACCAAACAAGACCTACATATAGGTCTAAGGGCCAACACTCCGTCATCATGAGCTTAATATGCGATTATGTTAACGTCGCCTAAAAGACCAGAAATGTTGCAATGCGTTGGGATAAAGTCTGGGGGACTACAACCGAGATTTTAGCTATAGTCAACTTATTCGATATGATCGTGATGGCCATGTTTCTGTCCAACTTGAATTGCTTGAGAACAAGCCAGGGTTTCAGTTCAACATCGTTGTTCGCGTGTAGTTGAAATTTTGTCATAAGATTGTAATTGGGAATCAATGCAACCTGATGGGGAAAGCTTTCAAACTAGTTTCAGTGACTTGGGATTGGTGTCAAACTAGTTTCCATGGCTTGAGAGTCATGTCAAACTAGTTTCAATTGACTGTGAACAGTTGTTAAACTAGTTTCGGTGACTTGGGAATCATGTTAAACTCGTTTCAATGGCTTGGGAGTGGTGTCAAACTAGTTTCAATTGAATGTGGTGTTGTCAAACTAGTTTGATTGACTTGGGAGTTATGTCAAACTAGTTTCAATGACTTGGGGGTCATGTCAAACTAGTTTCAATGACGTGGGACTGCTGTCAAAATAGTTTTAATAGCTTAAGACTGCTGTCAAATTAATTTCAATGAATTGGGAGTCAAGTCGAACCATTTTCAATGACTTGGGAGTGCTGTCAAACTAGTTTAAATGACTTGGGAGTTTGTCAAACTTTTCAGTGACGTGGGAGTGCCCTCAAACTAGTTTCATATGGCTTTGAAGCTCTATCAAACTAGTTTCATTTGACTGAGAAGTGCTGTCAAATTAGTTTCAATTGATTGGGGTGTGATGTCAAACTATAACTCCTGGAGTCACATTTAGCGGTGTTATCTCAAACGTCTACACATATTCCAAAACCTGAAAACGATATCTTTCTTTCTCTTCTAGAATCTAGATCATGCTATCATATGCCATTGATATTTAATTATGAAATTCCTCTTATTAACCGTTACTAGTGACTTTGCAATATATAACCTCTCCCCCTACGGAACTCCATCTTTTTGTATAAAAGGGAAAACAGCCCAGTGTGGGAAGGAAACAAGGATAAATAACATTTTAAGAACAGTTAATATTAAAATAAATATTTCCTTATAAACTATGAAAACTTTAACAAAACAGAATGAAGAGAAATAAGTTCAGAATAGTGTGCCTGAGTGTACCCTCAAGCAAGAGAACTCTAACCCAAGACAGTGGAAGACCCCATTTTATCCTTCTGCAAGAACTCGAGAATAAGGCATGTGAAGATCCATAGAAGTTTGACTTGCAGAGCTTTTCAACATCATGTTTGATATAAATTAGTTTACGACATGCAAAGTTATTTTTTTTTTCACTCCATTTGTATTTGACATACTCTTCAAGAGCATCTAAATTCCTTGAATAAGAGTTAAACCCCGTTACTCTGTTCCATATATACGGATATGCCAATGGATTTCGTTGATTATGTTAACTTCTAACAGTATCAAGCAACAGTCATTAGAAAGACCTGGTGAGTTGGGGTTAGTTGAGTAACTAGGCCTACTCTATGAGATTAGAGAACTCAGAGCTATAATATCAAATATGTCCAGCTAAGACTTATAGTATATTGTTGTATATTTACAACTCAAGTAAATCATTGTTTATTTTTTTAATATAAAAAAACGAAGGCCTATACCCGTCACTTTCTCCATCTCAGATTTTGGTGTTGGATGCTCTACGCTCATCATATACCCTAACCTGGCTGATATTGAGAAATCCCTATCTCGGTGCATGTCAGCCGTCGCAAAATCTCTTGCTTTTAAAAAAGTTCTTTTACTATCCCAGGGGACAAAGATGTATTGCTAGTGGTCAGTTCAGTGTTAGGATACTTTTCATACTAAGTCTGGCACACATCCAATTTCAAAAGTCAGGGCCTACATCACGAATCTGAAAGGCTACTACAAATCATGACCGAATTCTCTAAGGTAAGATGGCGTGCATCCATGAGGAGTACCTCTATCCTCCTTAAGCGACTGAAACTACCCTAGAGATATCTCTCTCTCTCTCTCTCTCTCTCTCTCTCTCTCTCTCTCTCTCTCTCTCCATAGGTAATTTCCTTGTCCGCTTCCGGTTTCTCGGCAAGTCTTATAGGGATGAAGTCTGTTACACTGCCTTTTACTTTGAATAAGATATCGGGAAATTTTCAATAATGGTTAGACTCTTTGATAAATGGTAAATCTCTAATTACCTAATGGATCCTTATTTTATCAATCAATGGGTATCGTAGTTTACTAAAAAAAATTCAAGAGCGCACAGTCCTCCGGATGTTGGTCACGTGTTCCCATATAATTGTAATGTTTCTCCGACCTGCAGTGTAATGTTTTTCCCTCAACGTTAACTTGGTTATACTTAGGAAAAAACCCTAACCAGAATTTTATGCAAGAATACATTAAAAGGGAGATGAATCTATATTTCCGCCAAGGAGGTTATAAAATGGCCTACGTTTATTTGTCTGTTGTTCTGTGATCAGGATTAGGTCAAAATTTCTAACCGGATTTCCACCAAATTTTAACGGATAGGTATTAATGTTCAGGAAAAACCCATTATTATTATTATTCAGTAGATTTATTCACGTCGACATATAAAAAAGGAAAAGCTTGGTCCGTAGACTTGAGTAAGATTTTGACAATCTTTATTAGTGGAGGCCTGAAAATTTCTGATTTTTGTTTTTACCAGTTGATAATGCATTTAAATGAATATCCTTTTATTAACACTAAGTTGTGATGCTTATAGGAAGCAAACACGAGGCTGGTTTACTTAAAGCTAGACCAAGCTGTTTCTTATCTTAAGAAATGCCCGAAGTGAAATTTTAGATATCAGAAATTAAAGATAGTTATTAAAATTATTAATATAATAATCGCTGCTGTTTTTATTGGTAACAAGGACTGGGATTTTAACCGTTAAGAAACTGAACTAATGTACTAGAGGATAGAATTCTTCTTTAACACAATGCTTCATCGGTAATGATTTTCACTATTTATTTACCATCCGGGCATTTTATTGTATTTTTTATTTTTTTGTTTCTAAAGGTATTGTCGAACCAGGAGTGTTTGGTAAAATGAAGGCACAGAGCCATAGTATGAGAAGTGGCGAAGGAAGAGGAGTGGCCTAAGCGATTGTAACGGTTCACAACGTCCTTGATGACTGTGAACCATTTTAAATAACACAATATCTAAGTAGATTAAGTTTATAACCATCCTAAAGTGAGCAGTTGGGATTTTATATTAAAAGAAAATTGTGTAACTTAATTTAGTACTCTTGTAAATAAGTCAAGTTTATGAGTATTTGAGTAATATTGTTCTTTAAAATCCGTAATCACTGCTGTCAAGTGATGTTGAAAACTTTTTTTTAGTCTCTCTCTCTCTCTCTCTCTCTCTCTCTCTCTCTCTCTCTCTCTCTCTCTCTCTCGTGTTATCAATACTATAACATTCTGCTATTTTGATTCTCGGAAATGTCCATTGTGGTGAAGATATCGTTAGGTGAAACAATATGATTAAATTTATTATAGAAATAAAATAAGACGTCAACAGAACATCCTGATTGGCTACCAACCAATATCCCGAAGGAATAGAACCTTCGTGGGGTCAAGCAGTGACAAATAGCCAGCCAGCCCCTGTAGCTACGGGTGGGCGTGGTCACCCATAGATAACCATAGTATCTGGGTCCGTTAACCTGTGGATTCAGTTTTTTTTTTTTATTGATTTTTGTCATTTCTGATTGTTTTTTTTTATTTAGTCTTTATTATAATTTATTTGGATGATTGACGCTATTAAAGAAATTATTGATCACTTAATGTTATTATTACTATTATTATTATTATTATTATTATTATTATTATTATTATTATTATTATTATTATTATAGTTGTTGTTATTTCTTGCTAAGCTGTAATTCTAAGTGGAAAAGCAGGATGCTACAGGCCTAAGGGCTTCAACAGAGAAAATAGCCCAGTGAAGAAAGGAAACAAGGTAATTAGAGAAGTAATTAACAATTAAAATAGAATATTTTAAGAATTACAACAATAAAATAATTATTTCATATTCAAACTAAAAAACTGTAACAAAATAAGAGGAAGAGAATTAAGATAGAATAGTGTGCCCGAGTTTACCCTCAAGCAAGAGAACGCTACCCCTAGCCATTGGAAGACCATGGTACTGAGGCTATGACACTACCCAAGACTAGAGAACAATGGTTTGATTTTGGAGTGTCCTTCTTCTGGAAGAGCTGCTTACAAGTTACAATAGCTGAATAGTCTCTTCTACCCTTAGTAAGTGGAAAGTAGCCACCGAATTAGCATTGAAGTTTAGATGGATTACGATTTCCTTAACATTTTTTTTTCAATACTTTTTATAGGTTGAGAATGGCGCTGTTAGAGTTGGCTATATAACGAGCTTAAATCCAATTAGGCAAGGTGATGTTCATTCCATCTGAATGGCTGTTGTGGAGGAGCAATTAGGCCTAACTCTTATTCCTTTTATTGGATTTTATTTACATTTCCTAGTACTGCCCTGGGACTCATATTGAAAAATAAAATTTTTCTCTTAATGAAGAACCTCTTGAAAATATTTCAGAATATTCAAGTGACCGTTAAACATTTCCACTACCACAAGTAAATCTCACCAACAGTCATTGGACTTCTAAATTGTTTTTCCCTGCCATGGCCTAGGTCTAGACCGTGCTCCTTGCAAGATCTTCCTATTATTATTATTATTATTATTATTATTATTATTATTATTGTTGTTGTTGTTGTTGTTGTTATTATTAGCTAAGTTACAACCCTAGTCGGTAACCTACAATTTCTGGACTCAAATTCAAGTCTTATTCACAGCTTGATAGATTTCTTCGTTAAAACCTCCATCTACACTACTTAGCTGTCGAGCAAGGGAGGCCCCATAGGTCTATAACAATCGCCAAGTCACCCTTGATTCTATTAGACTTGCGAGACAGCTCAATGACCTGTTCTTCTCCTCCATCCTCACCATTTCATTGAACTCAACACTCACATTAAATAACCTTTAAAAAAGAGCGACGGGGAAAAGCAATATGATAAAACACTAAATTATGAAACACTTGTGAACCGGCTCAACAAAAAATCATTTGTAACGAGGCTGAGCCCCTGTAGTTCCAACCATTCAGGTACATGATTATTATTATTAAGCACAGTGAGAAAAGGAAATAAATAAACGATATAAGAAGTAATAAACAAGTAAAATAAAATATTTTAAGAACAGTAACAACATTAAAACAGATCTTTCATATATAAGCTATAAAAAGACTTATGTCAGCTTGTTCAACATAAAAACATTTGCTGTAAGTTTGAACCTTTGAAGTTCTACAGATTCAGCTACCCAGTTAGGAAGATCGTTCCACAACATGGTCACAGCTGGAATAAAACTTCTAGAATACTGTGTAGTATTGAGCCTCATGATAAAGAAGGCCTGACTATTAGAATTAACTGCATACCTAGTATTACGAATAGGATGGAGCTGTCTGGGAAGATCTGAATGTAAAGGAGGGTCAGAATTATGAAAGACTTTATTCAACATGCATTATGAACTAATTAAACGACGATGCCGGAGATTAATATCTAGAGCAGGAATAAGAAATTTGATAGACCCGTGAGTTACTGTCCATGGTGAGAATCAGCAGCTGAAGACCAGACAGGAGAACAATACTCAAAACAAGGTAGAATGAAAGAATTAAAACACTTCTTCAGAATAGATTGATCACCGAAAATCTTAAAAGGACTTTCTCAATAAGCCATTTTTTTTTTAAATTGAAAAAGACAGAAAGATGATGCCATTATTTGGTCACAACTAAAGAAGAAACTGAAAACTATTTGGTATTACGGCTCAAAAGAAGGGAATTAATTGTCTTTTTAGTACTATGGGATGGAGAGCTACGTCTAAGGCTATCTGAATGCATAGTGTTCAGAATTATGAAAAGCTTTATGAAATACAATTTATCAATGAATTTTCTTACTTAGCAATTAATAATAATAATAATAATAATAATAATAATGTATCATTGAATATTCTCGCTTTCTTTGATATGATATATATTTTTTCAATGTAATTTTTCACTTTGCCATGAAATGGATTTTATCAGTTCATTTCTCACTTTTTTTTTTCTATGCAGTGCACCTTTTAATATATTTTTTTTTGCTTTCATTTGCTATGAAATTGCTTTGTGGATAATTTTTTTTTTACTTTATGACTAGATTTATATATATATTTTCTTTTTTTTGCAATGAGATGCGCTTTAACAAAGAACTTCTTACTTTGAATTAAAATATTTTGTATCACTGAATGGTCTTATTTTTATGTTATAAAATGTTCTATCCATTAGTTTTCTCACTTTTCTTTATTATGAAATACTCTTTCATTAGTTAATTTTCGCGGTTTTCTTTGCGAAGAAATACGTTTTATCAATGAATTTTCTCCCCCTCTTTTTGCTATGGAATGTACTTTGATGTTCTTTATCCTTTTTCTCACGTAGCTCTGAAATACATTTTATCAGTAATTGTTCTCTTTTTCACTGAATTTTCCTTATTTTATTATGAATAATTGTTGTCTTTTTCACTGAATTTTTTTATTTTGTTATCAGTAATTGTTCTCTTTTTCACTGATTTTTTTTTATTTTGTTATGAATGATTGTTCTCTCTTTTCTTCACAGAATTTTCCTTATTTTATTATGAATAAATGTTCTCTCTTTTCTTCACTAAATTTTCCTTATTTTATTATGAATGATTGTTCTCTCTTTCACTGAATTTTCTTTATTTTATTATGAATAATTGTTCTATCTTTCACTGAATTTTCTTTATTTTATTATGTATGATTGTTCTCTCTTTTCTTCACTGAATTTTCTTTATTTTATCATGTATGATTGTTCTCGCTTTCACTGAATTTTATTATGAATAATTGTTCTCTCTTTTCTTCACTGAATTTTCTTTATTTTATTATGTATGATTGTTCTCTCTTTCACTGAATTTTCTTTATTTTATTATGAATAATTGTTCTCTCTTTTCTTCACTGAATTTTCTTTATTTTATTATGTATGATTGTTCTCTCTTTCACTGAATTTTCTTTATTTTATTATGAATAATTGTTCTCTCTTTTCTTCACTGAACTTTCTTTATTTTATTATGTATGATAGTTCTCTCTTTTCTTCACTGAATTTTCTTTATTTTATTATGAATAATTGTTCCCTCTTTCACTGAATTTTCTTTATTTTATTATGAATAATTGTTCTTTCTTTTCTTCACTGAATTTTCTTTATTTGCTGTAAAACTACCAAAATAATAAAAAAATCAACTATGTTGACCTAGGGTCATGTTTTTGGGTGTGTTAAGTTAACCTTACGCTGATTCTATAGAAGGTTTTGGTGAAGTGCCAAGAGGGACACGCCCTTTATATTTCGATGGCGATCCTATTCTGGAGCTGAAGGGAAATGTGTTGAGACTGATGGAGAGACAAGGAAAGTTTTGGTTAAGGACCCTGAGATGGGAAATACTGTTAATAGCCCTTGTAAATTGTGTATTTTCTCATCTGATTTTAGATTTTATAAGTTGTGGTACCAGTAATAGGAGTGAGATTTTATACTTAGTTGCCTTGATCTGATTTGGAGATGAAAGGATAATATAAATTGGAGATTTTTGTTGTTGTTGTTTTTGTATTTGTTTTTGTTTTCTTGAAATTTGAGATCGATTCTCATGCTGGCACTTTTTGTGTTAAATACTAATAAATCGTATTGACTTCAAGATTCGCATTAGCTTTGATATAGGTACGGCATTTTTTATTCATCCAAGATCCCTAGAAGAAGAACATTCCAAAATCAAACCATTGTTCTCTAGTCTTTGGTAATGCCATAGCCTCTTTACCATGGTCTTCCATTGTCTTGGATCCTCTTGCTTGAGGGTGCACTCGGGCACACGATTATATCTTATTTATCTTCCTCTTGTTTTTTTTTTTAAGTTTTTATAGTTTGTATATGAAATATTTATTTTAATGTTGCTGTTCTTGAAATATTCTGTTTTTCCCTGTTTTTTTTTTTCCTCACTGGGCTATTTTCCCTGTTGGAGCCCCTGGTCTTATAAAATCCTGCGTTTCGAACTAGCAAATGATAATAATAATAATAATAATAATAATAATAATAATAGGGTTATTGTGGCCTTATTGGTAACGTCTCTGCCTGGTGATCGACAGAGGGGTATTCGCGTCCTGCTCAAACTCGGTAGTTCCTTTGGTCGATGCAACCTCTCCATCCTCGTGAGCTAAGGATAGGGTGTTTGGGGGAGCCTTTAGGTCTATCTGCTGAGTCCTCAGCAGCCATTACCTGGCCCTCCTCGGTCCTAGCTTGGTTGCTGATCATTTAATATAAGGTCAGTCTCTAGGATATTGTCCTGCTTGCTAGGGAAATGTCACCGTCCCTTGCCTCTGCCATTCATGAACGTCCTTTAAACCCTCTTATTGTGCTGTTGTTGATGTTTTACTTATTCAATGGTTAACATAACATATTCAAGTTAAGGAAGGGAACTTTTTAACGCCCCGAGTGAGTCAAGGTCTAAAGGTCTTGTTTTGGTTCGTGGTTGGGCAGACCTTTTGCCCCAAGGTCTTGTCCAATGGACAGTGAATTCTCAAGTCTCATCTTTGACTCCCCCAATCTAACTGTAGAGAAAACGGGGATCTGTAGCATAGTGTGTTAAAATGGAAAGCCATTGTGTTTGCAAACGTGTTTACTTGATGTAAACATGATATCAGAGAGAGAGGTCAGTGCTATTTAAAGCTCTATATTTTTTATATAATTTAATTGTATTAACTTATAATTACGTATACTTGCTTTGTTGTCATTTCTCAGTTATTGTCAGTTTTGGAGGTCAGCACCCCTTTTAAGTTTTCTGGCTTTCTATCTTAGTGTAAAATTTCATATTGGGAAAGCTTCGAGAGATGTGTTTTAAGTTTGACTTTCATTATGTATCTGTATTGTGTGCATAAGTAAAACAAAATTATGTTTCGATTTTTTTCATGTAAAATTAAAATGCAATTTTCATGGCCTAAGATATTGGGCGAGCGTTTGCTACGTACATGTACTGTTGGATACATGAGCCCCTGGCACAACTCGCTTCGTAGAAGTACACCCTGTCACACCCTTACTTTCCGGCTATTAACCAAACAGATGGTGTAGGGAGAGATGGCAGAGTAGTGGGTGAGGCTAAACGCAGGAACTCTACTTGCAGTAAGGGTGTGGCTGGGTGCTCTTTTTTAGAATAAGGTGTACGTATGATGCATGCTAAATTTTATTATAATTATTATTATTATTATTATTATTATTATTATTATTATTATTATTAGATAGGCTACAACCCTTGTTGGAAAAGCAAGATGCTACAAGGCCAAGGGCTCCAACCAAGGAGGTTGAATTTAACCTCCTTGGCTCCAACAGGGAAAAGGGCCCAGTGAGGAAAGAAAACAAATAAACTTTTTGTTTTTATTTACGTAGTTATCAGAAATGACTTTATAAGTCTCGGCCATTTCGTTTAGTTTGATCACTGGAAAGCCAAACATGAGAGTAGTGTCTCGAAAGGGTTTTTCTCATTTATCACAGACTCGATTCCCTCTGGGGGTCTGTCCACGGCGTCTGTCGCGTCGGGGTCTTTGGGGGGGGGGGGGGGGGGGGGTTGTAGGGATGGCCTAGTCTCTTTCTGATACGCCTTTTACGGTCGGTTAGTGGGATCATGGGATGTCCCTCGATCCTTTAACGTGGCTTTTGGTGTAGGGGCGGTGAAGGGCTCTCCCCCCTCTCTCTCTCTCTCTCTCTCTCTCTCTCTCTCTCTCTCTCTCTCTCTCTCTCTTGTGGCTGGATTTCAAGGTCAGAGAGAGAGAGAGAGAGAGAGAGAGAGAGAGAGAGAGAGAGAGAGGAGGTCCAGTAATAGTTTTGCTGTCACAATACTCGTATCTTGCAGTATTTAGATTGAAATGTTAGAAATATATGCAGCGTTG
>NC_090740.1:25766354-25793854 GCF_036898095.1 Palaemon carinicauda
AGGAATCTCATTTATTGTATTACTACTGTCTTTGGTGTTTGGTGGCTGCTCTGTCGGTTAGGCCGAGTGTTGGTGTTGGAGCTGGACGTCTGGCACATGTCCAAGCTCCATGCGTCAACCCGCTTCCTCTCTCTCTCTCTCTCTCTCTCTCTCTCTCTCTCTCTCTCTCTCTCTCTCTCTCTCTCTCTCATTTCTTGTCTTGTTTTGTTCTGCAACCCCCCCTCGCCATAATTTTTTTCCCTTTGTGATGTGGCCTGAAGCTTCCGTCTTTCTCGTGTTCGTTCATATTATATGTATTATATATATATATATATATATATATATATATATATATATATATATATATATATACACACAAGTATGTTTTAGTTCTATAGGTAGTAGGTTGGCCAGGACACCAACCACCCGTTGAGATACTACCGCCAGAGAGTTATGGGGTCCTTTGACTGGCCAGACAGTACTGCATTGGATCCTTCTCTCTGGTCACGGTACATTTTCCCTTTGCCTACAGATACACCGAATAGTCTGGCCTATTCTTTCCACATTCTCCTCTGTCCTTATACATCTGCCAACACTGAGAGTACCAAACAATTCTCTCAAGGCGTTAACTACTGAACTGTAATTGTTCAGTGGCCACTTTCCTCTTGGTAAGGGTAGAAGAGAGACTTTAGCTATGGTAAGCAGATCTTCCAGCAGAAGGACACTCCAAAATCAAACCATCGTTCTCCAGTCTTGGGTAGTGCTATAGCCTCTGTACCATGGCCTTTCACTGTCTTGGGTTAGAGTTCTCTTGCTTGAGGGTACACTCGGGCACACTATTTTATTTCATTTTTCTTCCTCCTGTTTTGTTAAAGTTTTTACAGGTTATTTAGGAAATATTTTGATTTTGGTGTTCTTAAAATATTCTATTTTTCATTGTGTCCTTTCCTCGCTGAGCTATTTTCCCCGTTGGAGCCCCTGTGCTTATAGCATCCTGTTTTTCTAGCTAGGGTTGTAGCTAGGCAAATAATAATAATATGGTGATAGCTGATAAGGAATCTATTCCTTTTTTATCTCTCATTTCGTTAATGTTCTATCCCTTCCATGTGTTCATAATATTTTGTGTATGGAATCCTGAACGTGTTGGGACTTTTTTTTTTTTTTTTTTCAAGATTACTCACACATCCATTTGTAGCAGATAATGTAAATCAGAGTACATTCGATGATATCATTTGCTTCTGATTAGTACCAAAGTGTGAAACTGATTATCATCATCATCATCATCATCATTTAGACAACCCTAGCTGGAAAAGCAAGGTGTTATAAGCCCAAGGGCTCCAACAGGGAAAAGTAGCCCAGTGAGTTAAGTAAATAAGGAAGTGACTAAACTACAAGAGAAGTAATGAACAATCAAAATAGAATATTTTAAGAACAGTAACATTAAAATAGAATATTTTAAGAACAGTAACAACATTAAAATAGATCTTTCATTATAAAATGTAAAAATTATAGAACAAGAATTTTCTGAAGACAGGAACATTGGCATTTTCCATAGTAAAATTTTATGTGAATTGGCAATGGTCACAGCTTTATCTCGACAATTCTTTTTGTAACCCACGAAATTAATTACATTTGATTTTTACGGAAGGTAGATTAAATAAAAAATATTTTGTTTACAGAAGTATAATATTGGGAGTAGATTAACGTGCTTCTGGCATGCCCTGAAAATGGACATTTACTCTTTAATTACATTTTTTAAGAAAAAAGATGAACTTATGTTAACAGTTCCATTTAAAATGGAGCTTGCATGGCCAGAGACATAGCTTAATAAATTCTCTCTCTCTCTCTCTCTCTCTCTCTCTCTGTGTGTGTGTGTGTGTGTGTGTGTGTTTGATGATATAAACATGATCATATTAACGGATGCTATTGTCATTATTTTTAAGTTGGGTGAATTTTTTAATTATATTTTAATATTGAAGCTTATTTGTTATGTATTTCATTAAATCTTGTATAAAATATTCAAATTTCAAGGAGCTTTTCTATTAGATACACTCATTGCTATTTTGTTACTTCTTAACATTTATTATATGCTGCGTGTAAATAGAATTCTACGTAATACGCCGCCCATCCGAAATTATTATTTATATTATGTAAGTTATACAATATATTTTGAAAATGTATGTTGAAGGTTTTATTTCCAAGTGGGGAATTTACATATTATTCCAATAGACACAGGGTGCATGTTTTATGTCGCGTTGACTATTTGCATTATATTGCCCTGTTGTTTTGCACATACAGAACTACGTGAAATTTATACATGCTTTGGTACATGTTAACCTCCACCACTGGCGCTGTTATACCTTCTTTGGGGGAAACAGCCATTTGACTCATTGAAAATAGCTTTTATATTTGGCACTGGCGTGTCACGGCTCCCATGTCACATCACAGAGTCATGAGCGTGTTGACTGCATTTTGAATCGCCCAGCAAAGCGGTACATGAATCGGGGTGTGTGCGTGTGTGTGTGTGTGTTTGTTAGGGGGAGGTTTCTGAAAGATTCGATTTAGAAATGGAGAGAACATCGCCTCGTGAGGGACTTATGCAAGGCTAGAAAAGGCCGAACAAGCATTCTAGATGTCGTTCGCCACGCTGGGGTTTTGCTGCGGTATTTATACTTTGGATTTTTTTTTTTTTTTTTTTTTTTTTTTTTTTTTTGGAGACTTTAGTCACATTGCGGATATGCACTTTGACACATCGAATCTTGTTGCATTGTTCGTATGTTTTTCATTTCCATGCAGATCGCTGGCGTTGCTTTCAGCTTTGTGTACTAGAGAGAGAGAGAGAGAGAGAGAGAGAGAGAGAGAGAGAGAGAGAGAATCAAAATAAATTTTGTTTCAGAACGCTGTAATTGCTTCGTTTTTTAATGATGATGAAGTTGTCATCATTCATCTTTCTAATTGTCTTTTAGTGTTTTGTGGACTCACATTGCATGTTGTTTACAAACATTGCTTTACTTCCTGTGTATCTGACCTCTTGTCAGTGTGCTAGGAATGGCATCCCGCATTGTAATTTTTACCTTAATACTTCCTGGGGTTAGTCTTGTTCCCAGCCATCAATATTTCCGTAAATCGTGTTGTGAATCTAAGATTAAAAGCATTCAAAGTCTCTCTCTCTCTCTCTCTCTCTCTCTCTCTCTCTCTCTCTCTCTACTGGTGTTGTGGGTCCTTATGATGAAATATAGAGAAATATAGGAAAGAAGAGAGAATTTAGACATTGCATAAGAAATAGCTCCTTCCCTCTTGTGATCAAATTCTTTGTATTATTAACGACTGCCCAATTTGGAATTGGCTGATAGAAATGAGTCGTCTATATTATCGGTGGTTGGATGATTTTTTATTTATATTTGCTTTACATATTTATTATACATATAATTACTCCCTAAGGGCTCGTGCTAAGCATACACCTCACGCGGTACACTGTAGGCATTGATGAAATCACTGTTTTAGGAGTCTATTCTGTCGCTAGCTGCATCCGCATTTCCTTGCCTATATCTCTGTTCCTACTTTCTTCTTTTCATCTTTCTGCTAAACCTATCTTAGCTTCTACCTCATAGGGGGGTTCCCCCCTCCCCAGCGCCGCTCCCTATCAACCAAATAAATAAATTAATCAATAGTAATAAAACTACATAAGTAATGAGTCATATTTGGAATCGTGCTCTGAATTTTTCATTTATTTTATTTCTTTAGATTTGCCGTTGTAGTATATCCAGCTTTATATTCTAGTTCACTTGCCTTCGGTTGGTGCTGATGCCCTAGTAGAGAGAGAGAGAGAGAGAGAGAGAGAGAGAGAGAGAGAGAGAGAGGACTTCCCATTACTGAAACGTGATGCAAAATGGCAGAAGGGGGACCGGGTGTTTCAGTCTCTTTCACAACGACGTTTATTTTTCTATTTTCTTCTCCCCCTCCTCATCTCCTCCTCCTCCTCCCTCCACTTCTTCTCTTTCTCTTACTTTGTATCTGTTTTACCCCCATTTGCTCTCCCTCCCACTCTCCCTCCAGGCCGTTCCCAGTGGATGACAAACGGCTTGGTTCCAGATTTCGGGAATGGCGCTGGAAGCGTGAATCAACCCCCGGAATGGGCGGTGTCTGGAATGGCCTGAGACGGAGCTGGGATTTTGTGGGGAGGAAAATTATAATAATAAATGAAGGGAGAAGGAAAGGTCGTTGGAAGGAGAGGGAAAAAGAAACACGAGGAGGAAAACCACATAGCAAAAATAAATTATAATTTCTTTGTTAAGGAATATCGTTAATGATAATAGCAATGAAATGTAGTTGTCAATATTGACAATAAACTCCCTTTTTTTCGTAGATCTAAAAACCCATTACAAATATGTGTCGATACAAAGAGTATTGATATTCAATATGTTACGTGAGAATTGATGTATCATATACGATTTCATTCTCTCTCTCTCTCTCTCTCTCTCTCTCTCTCTCTCTATATATATATATATATATGTGTATGTATATATGTCTTCTGTAACTAGTCCACTGCAGGACAAATGCCTCAGATACGTCCTTCCACTCGCGTCTGTTAATGTTATAGGCAAGTTTATACTCGCAAATTTTCTTAGTTCGTTAATCCACCGTCTTCCTCTCTCTGCTCTGTTTGCAATCTCTAGGGACCCATTTATTATATATGTATATGTATATTGTATATATATGTGAGTGCTTGTATATATATATATATATATATGTATATGTATGTGTATATATATATATATATATGTATATATATATATATATATATATATATATAATATATATACAGTAGATATTTTGAGAATTAAAACTATTGTCGAAAATAACACGAGAACAAGTATTGGGGAGTAAAAGAGATTCCAAGATCTAATTAATATACGATATATAATATTCCAAAAAGAGGGAGAAAGCGCATAATGGCCACGAGAAGAATTATGAGATGATAAAAGTCAAAAACCGAGAAAGACGGAAGAGACTTCTGGGAGAGAAGTGGGAAATATATTTCAATGATGGGGAGTTAACGGTCGGAAGACTGATGAATTGGATTAACTTTTAATATATAGGTTTTTATTTACTGTATGGATAGATAAGGGTTGTCAGTGGGATTTTGAATATATATATATATATATATATATATATATATATATATATATATATGTATACATATATATATAACATACATACATATATATATATATGTATATATATACTCATATTCGTTATATATATAATATATAATATATATATATAATATATATATACACACATACACACACACACATATATATATATATATATATATGTATGTATATATATGTGTATATATATAAAATATATAATATGTATATATATGTATGTATGTATGTATGTATGTATGTATGTATGTATATAATAAAGAGCAAGTGTCTGGCTATATATCTTTCCAGTGCTAAGCTCTCCCCTTTTCCTCGGATAGGGGGCGGGGGGGGAGAGAAAGTAGTCCTACCCTGTTAGTATCTTTATAAGTATTTAGCCGTCATTTTTGACGTGTCGCGTACACTGATATATAATATAAACTATATAATCAGAGTGAAAGCAAGTTGATATGCTTTATATAAGAGTATTTTCCAAACGTAAAGATAATGTGATTGAATCCTACCTTGGTATTTGATTGGAAGATATTGATATACACAATTTCATTATTTTATTATCCTATGAAGAATGCATAATATAACACGAATTCTTAGTGGATAATGTAAGAATATGTTCATATTTATTCACTGTGAAAATACGTTTCTCTATGCAGTTCATAGTCTGGAGGTAGCACAAATAACGAATAGTGCTGGTTCGGGATCAGAGAAGAATATAAAGCTTTCTAGAGTGGAAAGGAATAATTGGATTTCCTGCTGTGATACATCAGAATATCTCCTGAGCGCCTTGTATGAAACGGCAGTTGAAAGGATAGACTAGCAACGGTTCGATGCCGTTGAAACGTAGGAATTGATCCACGGAAAGCTTTTTGTTTATTCCAAATTATTTATTTACGGCGTCGATTGTCAATCCTGATTGAACAGTGAAGTTATTCAATCCCGATTGAACAACGAATATTGATTATGTAATTACATGCAAAAGCCATTATTGTAGAGTTCTTTTGCTTGAGAGTAGACTCGGGCACACTCTTTTATCTTATTTCTCTTCCTCTTGTTTTTTTTCAAGTTTTTATAGCTTATGTATTTTTCTTCCTCCTGTTTTTTCAAGTTGTTATTGTTTAAATATGAAAAAACCATTTCAATGTTGTTACTGTTCTTAGAATATATTATTTTAATTGTTCATTACTTCTCTTGCGGTTTATTTATGTCTTTGTTTATTTCCTCGCTGAGCTATTTTCTCTTTTGAAGCCCTTGGCCTTGTAGCATGTTGCTTTTACAACCAGGGTTGTAGTTTCGCTGCTCATAATAATAATAATAATAATGTGAAAGTATCTTTTCATGCACTGGTTAATCTTCTTTGTATCTATTCGTAAATAACTTTCAGAACTCTTGGCTATGGAATGTTAACTATAAGGGCCCTTAAAAAATAAATAAAATGTTTGTCAATTACACTGATAACTATTGAGAAATTTCAAGAAATAGGCCCTTGTTAGGGTAACGGATTCGTTTATGACACGCCCCTACTGATTTAACTCTTTAGCTATGGTAAGCAGCTCTTTTAAAAGGACACGCCAAAATCAAACCATTGTTCTCTAGTCATGGGTAGTGCTATAGCCTCTGTATCATGGTCTTCCACTATCTTGGATTAGAGTTCTTTTGCTTGAGGGTACACTCGGGCACACTATTCTATCTAATTTTTCTTTCTCTTGTTTTGTTAATTTTTTTTATAGATTATATTAAAATATTTATTTAGATGTTGTTGCTGTTCTTAAAATATCTTATTTTTCCTTGTTTCCTTTCCTCACTGGGCTGTTTTCCCTGTTGGGTCCCCTGGGCTTATAGCATCCTGCTTTTCCAACTAGGGGTGTAGCTTAGCAAGTAATAATAATAATAATAGTAATAATAATAATAATAACAATAATAACTGGAAAATAACCCGCGACCTTCTCTCTCACTTGGTTCTCCCCTGTCCTATCTTGGGCGGAAAGGGAGCTTCGGTCACTGATTTTTATATGTACAGTCTGTAGGCCTGTTCCATCACGAGTGGTGAACCCTGTAAAGACTAAAAGGTAATGCATCTTGAAGTATCATGAAACTAGTATGTAAATGAACGACCAGGACGACGGTGGCGAATGGGAAAGCTTTTAAAGACTCTAAAGTCATACATTGTTGTCTAGAGTCCTAGAGCTATAAGTTAATATCTGTAGAGTAGGAGTCCTTGAATTATGGGTTTAGAGTAGGAGTTTTTGAATTATGGGGTTAGAGTAGGAGTCCTTGAATTATGGGGTTGAAGTAGAGTCCTTGAGTTATGGGTTTAGAGTAGGAGTACTTGAATTATGGGTTTAGAGTAAGAGTCCTTGAATTATGGGTTTAGAGTAACAGTCTTTGAATTATGGGTTTAGAGTAACAGTCTTTGAATTATGGGGTTAAAGTAGAGTCCTTGAATTATGGCCTTAGAGTAGGAGTCCTTGAATTATGGGTTTAGAGTAGTCCTTGAATTATGGGTTTAGAGTAGTCCTTGAATTATGGGCTTAGAGTAGGAGTCCTTGAATTATGGGGTTAGAGTACGATTACTTGAATTATGGACTGAATGGAAAAAAGTTTAAACTAAATGGCTGGTTTGATCATGAGGCTGACTGAGAATGTTAGTGGCAGTATTAAAAGTGTTTGCGCTGCCTGCTCCCTCGCCTACTTGTAGGATAATCTTATGAAAATATGAAACTGTCATTAAAACTACAGGATTAAAAAAGGTAATAGATGAAATTACCATTAACCTATTGGAATTAGATGATAGGAAAAGATAGGCTTAATAATAAATATAACTAATAATAATAATAATAATAATAATAATAATAATAATAATAGTAATGATAATAATTATAATAACCTCCCTTATATAATAAAGATAAAGTGTGTCTATATATATATATATATATATATATTCTGGTCATCCCCAATGGCGTTGTCAGATGTACAACTCCCCGTCCCTATGTAAGGGGGAGGGGTGGGAAGGGTTGAATCTGTGTACGCATGTATGTGCATATCTATCTAAGTATTTAGCTATAATTTTTGACGGGTCACAAACACTAGTAATAATAGTGGTTGTGATAGAAAATAAAAAGGGCATGAAACAAAATAATGGCTAAAAGAGAATGGTCATATTATTATTATTATTATTATTATTATTATTATTATTACTTGGTAAGCTACAACCCTAGTTGGAAAAGCAGGATGCTATAAGGCCAGGGGCCCCAAGAGGCAAAATAGCCCAGTGAGGAAAGGAAACAAGGAAAAATAAAATATTTTAAGAACAACACCGAGGCGAAAATATATAAGGTGAAATATCTGACATATTTGGTGGTATTAAGGAAGACAGATTGAGGCCTGAAGAGCTCAAACTGGAAGTGTGAAAATATAATTGCTGCGACCAGAGAGGCAGTGTTAATCATGTTGCTTACGTAGGCAGTCGTTGTTATTATTTACTAGTTTATTAACAACAGAAACTGATTGTGTTTAAAGGATACGATACAAATGAAAGGAAAATAATAGAAGAACCTTCTTTTCATTATTTAATGTGATGATGTCACTTTTTCCTGTATGCTATTATTATTATTATTATTATTATTATTATTATTATTATTATTATATTTTTATTTGTTATTACGATACGATAAAAGATAAAATGATAATAGTTAAAGGACCTATTTATATCATTCAGTATTATGTAATTTTTTCTTTTATTGTTTTGTTGATTTATTTATTATTTGTTATATTTTTTTATTGATATATTTACTATTCTATATTTTTCTTGTTATTGTTATATTTATTATTACTATTTTGCTGTTAAGATGATGAAATGAAAATTCATTATCCCTAGAGCTGAACTGTTAACAGTAATGAACCGATGAAAGACGGATGGCTGAATGATGAAAGACGCCAAGATATTCACGAAATCAAGAAACAAAGACACAGGACGAGAATAACAATAAGGACGAATTTATCTAAATAAAAAAGGATAAAAATAAAGAGAATATAAGCGAAATGGCCTTCATGATCCCTGGCACGACTGGTTATTTAATCCAGCGAGAGAGAGTTGCACTCGCCGTCGAGAAGTTGGAAAAAAAAAAGAGGATAAGTGATGGAAAAGGGGACATGGCATAATAAAGAAAAAGGGTGGTGGAAGGGAAAGACATAATAAACGAAAGGGTGAGAACGAAGGGAAGACCTAATAAAGAAGGGGGAAAGGCAGAAGGACCCGAAGAATCGAATAAGGGAATAACAATGACAGGGAAAGAGAGAGGAGATAGATGGGATAAAAAAAATAAGGAGCTCGGGAAAGGGTGGAGAGAGAGAGAAGAGAGGAGAGAGAGAGAGAGAGAGAGAGAGAGAGAGAGAGAGAGAGAGAGCTCTTTATGTTAGATTCGGCTTAAAGGAGGCGATGAGGAAGAGGAAAGGGGGGGGGGGGGGGCTGCTGTTGATGGTGAACCGGAGAAGGAAAAGCGCAGATACGATGAAATATGTGTTTCTGAGAAAGGAAAGAAGAGTGTGTGCGCTCTCGCGCGCGCTTTCGTTCGCATTCGAAAAGTGAGAGCGTTTCTACTGATGTTAAAAAAATGTATATGTATATCTTTTTGTGCTTATTCCCCGAGAAGGAAGAGGGAAGAGAAAGGAATCGGTTGGATAATGTATTCGCTGATTGACACAAAGCAAGAAAAAGTTAGGATTAGGAAAGGGGTTGCATTGTTTGTGCAGAGAGAGAGAGAGAGAGAGAGAGAGAGAGAGAGAGAGAGAGAAACCGTTTCCAGAATAATAGGATGCGTAAATAATTGGGAAAATGTGTAAATGTTTTTTTTTATTAATAGTATACACAAATGTAAACAGTAAAAATCCCTTTCCGGCAAATTTTTGACTCAATTTTGTATTGCCTGTAGATTACAATATTCAGCATGTATGTAAAATCAGGTGAATATAACTACTCTTACGGCCTTAATTTATTTGTCTTTATTATTTTCAAAATAAAAATTTATATATGGAACAATCATTAAAATTCTTTAACTTCCATAATGTCTAAAGACCAGAATGCATGAGTATGGAAAAGATGAGATAACAGATAATATAAGATAACAAATGAACAAAGAATAAATGATTGAATTAGCTAAACATGTCAGTCCTCAAGATAATCGTCGAACGAGTCTTGACTACTTTTCAGTTGACCTAAAGGGATTATGAACTCAATTGTCAGTCGCTGCTGTCACTTCATTTTGCCCTCTTTTTAGATTTTGGAACCTTTGGTACCTGATGAATTCAAGTGAGCACCGGTGTTACTTGCAAATGAATGTGGCCTTGTTTCTAAGCTACAACCCTAGTTGGAAAAGCAGGATGTTATAAGCCCAAGGGCTCTAACAGAGAAAGCCCTGTGAGGAAAGGAAACATGGAAAATAAATTTTTAAGAAAAGTAACAACATTAAAATGAATATTTCCTATATAAACTATAAAAACTTTAACAAAACAAGAGGAAGAGAAAAAAGACAGAACAGCGTGCCCGAGTGTACCCTCAAGCAAGAGAACTCTAACCCAAGACAGTGGAAGACCATGGTACAGAGGCTATGGCAATACAGTCATTTAAAGGTTACTTATGAATGGCAGAGAGAAGGGACAAGGACAATGTCCTAGAGACTGACCATATATCCGTATGATCAGCGCCCAAGCACCCTCTCCATCCAAGCTAGGACCAGGGAGGCCCAGGCAATGACCGCTGATGACAAAGCAGTTAGACCTAGAGGCTCCTCCAAACCCCCCCCCCCCACCCCCTTTTAGCTCACAACGATGGTGAGGTGGGAGACACTGTAGAGATCGAGCTTGGCGTGACTTGAAGTCTCGAACCCCAGTTCAGCAGATCGCCAGGCAGGGATGCTTTCAATAGGCTATTAGGATATATAAATGAAATTTCAAAACTATTTGATACTGTAGTTAGAATTCAATAGTAGATTTTAATCTGTTACCATTAATTCAGTATATATTTTTTTTTATATTTTATATGTGATATTATGATAATGGTTGGAATTTTGTTATTTTCTAATTATGATCGAGGTATTCCGGAAGCATTTTATTAGAATAGCATTCCCATGGTGTTTGTATATGGAAATATTTTGTTTATTACATTGGAGATAAACTACTGGATATAAATTCCATTTTTTGTTTGTATGTTAAACTGTACCTTTGATGTAATTCATAGGCATAAATAATTTGGGTTTTTGTCATTTGAAACTTTTACTTAAACTTTTATTTCAAAACTGGTTCTCCATTTTTAGCAACTACTTTATTATTTCCATAACTTTTTTTATTCTTGTTTGTATTTTATTTTCTAAAAGAAAAGTTAATCTGTAGTTACATTATTATTTTCCGTCACTGTCGGGAATAAGATATTGTTGATTTCTCTTTTATTTAAAGTAACTCGAGATACTTAGTCAATCAAAATTGGTTTTGCTATCTCTTTAATATCCAATTTCTTAATAAAATTAAGCTATCGTTATTTTAAAGATAGTTTTTGCAATTTTCTTTGAGAAACTTAAAAATACTGTCAGAAATCGTGAGATTCTCAGCGTTTTCATTTTATAAATTTTGGCTCAAAATCAAAGCGACTTACGTCAATTCAATTGAATTTGACCCAACAATATTGATTTCTACTTCTTTCTCTAAATCTACCCCTCCCCTTCATAGCACATACCCCCTTGCCAATCGTTCATAACTGCAGTTCCCCCTCACTCTACCCCCTCCCCTGTGAAACCACTTGACTTCCCCCACCCCCATACTTTACAAACCCTGTTACAGGCCCCCCCCCCCCTTCTTTCTTTCAGAGGCTCTTGTACCCCATCATACCAAAGTCCTTGTATATATATATTCTGCAATGGAAAGAGAGAAAAGGATAAAAAAAAACTTATTGACTGTGACCCACTCGTTTGCTTTTGGAAGCTTTTGTCTGGTTTTCTTGTGTGCATTCAGAGATTCTCATTAATCCAAAAAAAAAAAAGAAAAAAAAAAAACCTCCGTCGGTCATTAATATGGTCGCAGGAACACTTTAAGAAATATTTTATTTTTTTCTGTTATTCATTTTATGTATTTTCTTTGGATTCGTGTTTGCTCTCCAATATTTTTTTTTTTGGGGGGGGGGGGGTGTGGTTGATTTATTGAAACGTTCTTGCGTGTTTTTGTTTTTGTTATAGAGGTGGATTTTGAAATATTAATTTTCGATGTTTTAACTCCTAGTATTTAGAGAGAGGATCTCATCTCTCTCTCTCTCTCTCTCTCTCTCTCTCTCTGTCCTTTTTTTTGACAGAAATGAACTTTTATATATTTTCAATGTCTTAATTTCTAGTATTTGGAGAAACGCTCTCTCTCTCTCTCTCTCTCTCTCTCTCTCTCTCTAGCACATAAATATTTGTCTCGCAACTTTTAAGCTGTATTTGTATGTATTGGTTACAGGATTTCAATGGAGTCCCTCCTTGAATGTTTTGTTCATAATTAATGGTGTCCTTCACAATCGTAGTGGTTTTCATATTCTCGATTTCGTTTTTCTCAGATGGAGAAGGGATCATTTTTTTAATGAAGTAAGAGTAATGGTTTTGCTTCCGGGAAGATATTATTGCGTGGGGAATATGTATATGATTTATTTTATAGTTTTTTTTATTATATCTCCTATTCATATCTGAAATGTTGGAAATATCGTGGTTTGGCCCTTGTTGGAATGTGTTTCAGTTGACTCCTAAAGCCAAGGTGTGGAAAAACCTTCTGTGTTGATTAAGGAAAATATAATTGTTGTGATCCCTTATTGTTTGTGTGTTGGTATCAAAGCTTACAGTATAGTTTGCTTTTGCAATTTTCGAAATGTATGGCATATTGTGAATTCTTTTGAATATCAGAGAGGCACTCGGTAGAGAGCATACTCTCGCCACGTTAAGCTTATTATTTTGTTCTCAACTCCACTGCATACTTGTACTTTGAAGAATTTTCTTCAAAATAAACTAACAAAATGTATGTCAATTACTTGACATTTCGATAATTTTCAAAGTACTGTTTCCTACTTTTACTTTGATTTACTGTATCCAAATTGTTACAGATTCATCCTTGGGTCATACCTAACATGATTACCAAGTTTGGTCAAAATCGGTTCTGTAGTTTTCGTGTAAAGTTGTTCACAATAAATCAATAAACTAAGAAACAGGCAGTATAAAAATAACTGACATATTTTTGCTAGAATTTCCGGTAATTTCTCGTACTTAAGAGATTGTTAATCCGAAAGTCGGCTGATTCCCATATGCAAATAGGTATAAAATATAGCAAAAAGACGTTTTTAACCTTTTCGTTTTACTTAACCTTAACCTTTGTCCCAATCACTCCCAAATTGTCCTTGGATTATGGCCAATCTTCCCACCAAATTTCATGAGATTCGGGCAAATAGTTTTTGAGTTAACGTGAATCACATACAAACATAAATTAGATATATACACGCCTATCAAAATATAACCTTTCGGCGATGGTAAAGAGTATTGGTACCACCATTATTAACCTTGCATTGTTGAAGTACCAAGTTTAATCAAGTTATCGGCCGGGGATTTTGGCAGTGCTCTTTACTCGTTTAAGTTTTGAAGGTAACAGTTAAGCAGAATCGTAGTCATGGATATACGTTTGTAGGTCAGTACCTCGAAGAAAAACTGCTCAAATTTTATTTATTTATTTATTTTTTTTTTAAGGCATAAATCTGTTTTCTACTAGGTTTGCTAGTACCGCTCAGTATTATTGTTTCAAGTATAAATCTATTTTCTAGGTTTGTGAATATTGCTCAATATTTTGTTTTCATATAAATCTATCATTTAGGTTAGCAAGTTCTTCACTTTTGTGCATAGTAGTATTAACATTCCCAGCCTTTTGTAGTTACTGCGTAAGAAATTAATAAAAATGGTCATGAATTGCGAAAAAAAAAATCACAAAAAAAAAAATTAAAAAAGTAGAATTTTTACCTTTAAAGCCACTTCAGAAACGAACTCAAAACGAGTTTTTCTGTGAAAAGCTGGAGTACGAATACTTGAAAGAAAATGCTTGAATTCTACGATGAAATTGAAGAGGAAGACAGAATTTAAGAGAGAAGAAAGGAAAGCCTGAGTATGCTTTGACTTCAAAGGGAAATTTTCAAGTTCGCTAAATTTAATTAGAAGTAATGTTGATTGTGGTACATGTGCATCGGAGCATCAGTGAACGTCAAGATTAGTAGAAGTATTATGGCTGTATGATCCTGGAAAAATACTCCTGGAAATATATTCCTGGAAATATCGTCGTACAAAAACTAGATATTTATTGGATATTCCACTTACGCCTGGCAGATATTTGTCTTAGAAATTATGCATTTCTTTTATAAAGTGGGATTTATTTTTCTTAGCGCTATTTACATTTATGCAAGGTATAAAAACAGATTTTTTAGGATTTAACGGGATTATGTTATTCCGGATTTAATTGCTTAAAATGAAATTAAGCAGAAATTCTGTTTTAAATGGACGTCTTAATATAAGATTAGGTTTCTTATATGAAATTTAAATTTTTATTTATCGCAGATTTTAGTATAATTTATTTTTTATCGCTTTGAATTAATGTAATTATTTTTTTGCCAATTATATTTAATATATATTGTTTTATCGCTAAAATTATTATATATTTACTATATATTATATTTTCCCTTCCGAATTTATTCGAGCCAGCTCTGTAAGAGTCGAGATGGACTCATTGGGCTGTTAAATCTCCTCCTTTTAATAATAAGTAATTTAAAAAAAGTTTCAATATTGAACCAATTCTAATTTTGAATGAGAGAGAGAGAGAGAGAGAGAGAGAGAGAGAGAGAGAGAGATAATGGCAGCCTTAGAAAGGAGAGTGGCAGATTTTTCAAGAGAGTTATGCAAAGTGCTTAGACGATATTATTTACGGCACTGTTAATATTTGCCAGAAATTCCCTAAACTTCAAATGATCCCCCAATTTCTTTCGTAATAGATGAGTCCCCCTAATAATTTAAAGTCATCCATCCCTATATTATCTAAGCGTAGTCAAATTAGCTCATAAAGTAAAAAACTAGAATTTCCCGAGAGAGAGAGAGAGAGAGAGAGAGAGAGAGAGAGAGAGAATTGCTTTCATCTCATAATCCTAGTCATTTGTTACTCTTGTCTCCCAGATGTTTTTATTTCAACAATTGGTTTGAATACTTTTCCTTGTAGCACCACTGTATCGTTTATAAATTGAACCATGAAATGTGTAGTGAATGGTAGTGGCATGACACTACTTTGTTTAAAGGCCACTCATGAATGGCAGAGGCAAGGGACAGTGACATTGCCCTATCGAGCAGGACAATGGACAATGCCCTAGAGACTGACCATATATACATATGATCACCGCCCAAGCCCCTTCTCCATCCAAGCTAGAACCAAGGAAGGCCAGGCAATGGCTGCTGATGACTCAGCAGGTAGATCTATAGGCTCCCCCAAACCTACCCTCCTTAGTTCATTAAAGGATGGTGAGGTTGCAGCGACCAAAGGAACTAACGAGTTTTGAGCAGGACTCGCTGTTGATAATGGTGGTGGTGGAATTTCTCAATAATATCTTATTTTTTCAAAATCATCACGTTATGATTGTTTCATACTATTGATGTAATTATTCTCTATTATAATATTTTAGTAATCTTGGGAACGCTTTATCCTGCTATTGATCCAGTTATTTTCATTGATTATAATTCTGAGTAATCTTAAGAAGGTTGCAGTTGAAGACGCGGCTTAGTTTACCTCTCGAGTACAATCGATCTGTGTTGGTAGTCAGAGAATAAACTACTCTCGCTCCACTTCCCTACCCGGTGCACTATTATTGGCTTCGGTTTCAAGGTACTGAAGGCGAGCCATTTCAACGTTGCTGTAGCTGCTTCACTTACTCCATTATAATAACGACGACTATTAATTCAATAGCATAAGTTTTTTTTTTTCGGGCTTAAGGGTTAGTAGCCTCGATAAGATCCCAGCTTGTGCTGAATATGATTTCATACTGCTAATTCCACTGCTACAATTTTCCATGTTTTTTTATCCGAATAATCTGTCTCTCTCTCTCTCTCTCTCTCTCTCTCTCTCTCTCTCTCAAGGCATACAGTTTTAATTTTTCTTCCTCGTCTTGTGCTAACTAATGTCTTCGTCCCCGTTAGTAAGTTCGATGCTCTCTCTCTCTCTCTCTCTCTCTCTCTCTCTCTCTGCATACAATTTTCATTTTTCTTCCTCGTCTTGAGCTTACTAATGTCCTTGTCCCAGTTTGTAAGTTCGATGTTCTCTCTCTCTCTCTCTCTCTCTCTCTCTCTCTCCTACGAAGCTCTTTCAGTCTTACTGTATTTTCCTCCTCCACTACTTGAAACGCCCCATAACCCTCTCTCTCTCTCTCTCTCTCTCTCTCTCTGTTGATGGTTATGCCACCTTGCCTTTCTTTTCCTTGATATAAATTTTACTACTCCAGCTCTCATTAATTGCTTGCAATTCCCAAGTTTCCTATACAATAGGAACATTTAATTCAAGAGGTCTACCTGAATACAAACACACACACACGCATATATATTATATATATGTATGTATGTATGTATATATATATATACTGTGTATATATATATATATATATATATTTTCTCTATATCAATTTATTCTCCTTGGCCTTTGTTTATCATAGGTTCATTCAACTTTATTCCGGTCTTTCTTTTTTTGCCATTAGCTTTCGCTGAATTTCTCTCTCTCTCTCTCTCTCTCTCTCTCTCTCTATATATATATATATACATATATATATGTATATATATATATACTCTCTCTCTCTCTCTCTCTCTCTCTCTCTATATATATATATATATATATATTACTTTTTTGGTGTCACCTTGTGCCCTTTTGTCGCGTTCCTCATATTTTCCTCCTAGCTTTCCTCTCTCCCTTTCGTCATATTCCTCCTCTCCCTCCCTCCCTCTTCCTTCGTTTTCCTGAGCAGAGAAGCTTTGGATGCTGGCCAGACTCGTGCATCACAACAGAACCTGCCGCTGACGCTCTGAAATTACCCTCTCCCAAGATTTACGGTCGTGGTTTTTGTGTGTATGTGTGTGTGTGCATGGTTCTCTCTCTCTCTCTCTCTCTCTCTCTCTCTCTCTAGACACAGTTTTCTCTCTCTGTAGGCATACAGTTTTCATTTTCTTCCTTGTTTTGCGCTTATTAATGTCTTTGTCCCGTTATGTAAGTTTCTCTCTCTCTCTCTCTCTCTCTCTCTCTCCCTCTCTCTCTCTCTCTCCAGGCATACAGTTTTAATTTTTTCCTCATTGTTTTGCACTTACTAATGTCTTCGTCCCGTTGTGTTAGTTCGATCTCTCTCTCTCTCTCTCTCTCTCTCTCTCTCTCTCTATTTTTATTTTACCTCTTCGTTTTGCACTTATTAATGTCTTCGTCCCGTTATGTAAGTTTGATCTCTCTCTCTCTCTTTCTCTCTCTCTCTCTCTCTCTCTCTCTCTCTCTCTCTCTCTCTCTAGTGTATGAATAGCTCATATGGCTTCAATGAGGCACTCGGTGTTCTCAATCAAATTGTGGCTTATTGTCAATCGTCGTAACCAAAGTTGTTTTTATCAGTTACTTTAACTCCATTACATTCATAATGATGTTTGGCAGTACTGTAATGTTGATCATTTATAATCAAAGATAGAATGTAAGGAAACATTATATGAATTTTGATATATGAGGATGAAAATAAAGTAAACATTATGATTGTAATTTCGAAATGGACTAAGAAAATCATATATAAGAATGCATTAATTATGATATACGAGGAGTAAAAAAAGTAAACATCAAAATTGTAATTTAGAAATGGACTAAGAAAATCGTATATAAGTAAACAGATTTTAATATATGAGGATGAAAATGAAGCAAATATTAAAATTATAATTTTGAATTGGACTGAGAAAATCGTATATAAGGAAATTTGAATATTAATATATGAGGAAGAAAATAAACATTAAAATTATTTCGAAATGGACTTGAGAAAATCGTTCGAAATGTGAATTGTTTTTCCCACTGCTTTTTCAATCGAGCCGTGAAAGTATTCCTCGCGAGAGTTATGGTACAGGTGCCACGGAATCTGGAATGTCACCTAAAACTTTGATAGTCAGTGCCACGTGGGGCTTCTTTAGTGGTTGCCACATGGAGATTCTTGAGTTTGTGCCACATGGCTCTTGTGGGTGCTAAATGCTACGTTTGTTACTGATGTTACTTGGCACTTGTCGGTGTCTCTTGACAATTTTTTTTCATTCTACGTCTGGTTATATGTGGCACTATAACCAATTGTCTTTTTAAATGAGCGCATTGCTCCTACTTCAGAAGACACTTGATTTTCTTACTATTACTATTACTATTACTAGCCAAGCTACAACCCTAGTTGGAAAAGCAAGATGCTATAAGCCCAAGGGCTCCAATAAGGAAAAATAGCCCAGTGAGGAAAGGAAATAAGGAAATAGATATATGATGAGAACAAATTAACAATAAATCATTCTAAAAACACTAACAACGTCAAAACAGATATGTCATATATAAACTATTAACAACGACAAAACAGATATGTCATATATAAACTATTAACAACGTCAAAACAGATATGTCATATATAAACTATTAACAACGTCAAAACAGATATGTCATATATAAACTATTAACAACGTCAAAACAGATATGTCATATATAAACTATTAACAACGTCAAAACAGATATGTCATATATAAACTATTAACAACGACAAAACAGATATGTCATATATAAACTATTAACAACGTCAAAACAGATATGTCATATATAAACTATTAACAACGTCAAAACAGATATGTCATATATAAACTATAGCTTGGCTAGTAATAATAATAATAATAATAATAATAATAATAATAATACCTAGCCGCAATAATTGTGGCCCGTCTCTCCACACACTTGTGTTGGAGGGCAATGTCTCTTGAACGGTGCCAGTTTTGTTTTTATTTTTATTTTTTTTTCTTATAATCCAAGCTTTGTCCTTGTTATTTTTCTCTTCCCTCTTAAAATTACATTTACCAGAATTAGGTTGAGAGTGAATGGATGGATTGATTGATTAAAAGTTATTTGGTGTTACAAGGACCTTAAATCTTTTGAAACCATTTTTTTTTTTAATTGGGTAAATAGAAAAGTGAAGGTAAGTAGGCCCATGAAGACATCGGGTAGAAATCGATTATTGCGTCCATTTTACAATTGAATTCACCTTATAATTCTATCATTCATTATAACTTATCATTTGAATTTATGTTCTTGTCTATATCCAAGTCGCAGATATAGAAATTCAAGCTCCTATAGTCCATTTCTTTTAGCGATGCATATTTGCACCGACTCGCGGCGATGCCCTTTTAGCTCTGAAAAGTTTCCTGATCGCTGATTGGCTAGAATTATCTTGTCCAACCAATCAGCGATCCGGAAACTTTTCCGAGCTAAAAGGGCACTGCTGCGAGTCAGTGCAAATATGCATCACTAAAAGAAATGGACTATAGTTTATTTCTACATTGCGTCTATAATATGAGACGTTCTTCCAACATACCTATAAGGTGAATTAGCTTTTAAGAAGATCTCTCTGATGCACTGGAGGCGTCTGCAAATACCGCCATGTGTTACGTCTCCTGCAAGTTTGCGTCCAGTTCTCCAATGACTGTTATTACAAAAATGATCCGGAATTATAATTAAGAGTCTGTGACTGGTGTCCTAACGAAAATACAGGTCTCTCTTGCCAAAGGGCGTTCGGGGGTAGAAAATACGTCCAAGGAGTAATAATGATGTAGCTGAAATTGGGGTCTTGCACATCCTACGAAGCAGAGCTAATTTGGTGAAATGAGCCTTAATAAAATGAAAATGTTTTCTGGGCAATCACTCTCGGGTAGGTACCTTTTTTTTTTATCCCCCGGAAATTTAGCTGGCAATTTAACCTGGTTTTCATATATTTTTAGCTTATAGCTTGATGATGTCAAACGTTATGGCAATTGTTTGTTAAATGAGATGATATGGAGTGATAATTGAACGAAACTTTGTCAACGAAATGTATGTTTGTTCTAGATGTTTTTAAATGAACACTTGATTGTTAATGGAAGCTTTAATTATTTTGTTTAATAAGTATGTTTCCCTTCTTAAGTTATACTTACTCTTCTTATATGGCAATATTTTGCGGTTGTTTTTCGTGGTCTGAAAATAAACTACACACACACACACGCACACACACACATATATATATATATATATATATATATATTTATATATATGTGTGTGTGTGTGTATCAGGTTCTATTGTAGTTACTTATTTTGTTTATTTGTGAGAGAGTGATTGTATTTTGCCCGCTTCTTTCTTGCGAATTTTGTCAATGCGCTGTCATCTTAATATGGATTGGTTTTTTTTTTATAGGAAATTCAAATTTTTGTGTATAAGGAAGTTTCAGTTCTCTTCCCTTAGAGGGTGCATATATATCTACAATGTTTGTAATGGTTAGCTTTTGTAATAATTACAGTGGAATATTAAGATTTTTTTTTAGCCAAGTCTTTGCTATGTAAATACTAGTGTACGCGACCGGGGTAAAAATGACGGCTAAATATTTAGGTAAATACACACACAGAGACTGAACCTTACCCACCCTGTCCCCCTTCTGAATTTACCTATTGGGGTTACCTCCTTTCACCAGGGCATGACTACCCCCTCTCCCCTTTACCCGAGGGACTGGGAGAGGCCGAGTGCTTATTAGTCTGGTAATGTCCCTGAGCGTGGTCGGAAAGAAATATATGAACCCTTTAGTAGGAACTCGGTTGTGCATTTACATTGCTTATGATCATTAAAGTAATCTTTTAAGCCGAAAAAGTAATATTTTTAGCTTTTCCCATAAAGCGTTTTGAATTAAAAATATTCAACCTGAAACGTGTAGTAGAAAATCTTTAGTGAAGTATCATCCATGTTAAAGATCAATATCTTATTGGTAAATATATTGACAAGTCTGTTGGATATATTTTCTAGCTGATGGGAAAGGTAGGTGCAAGAAGAATGAGGACAACTATATAGTAGGGATTATTATTATTATTATTATTATTATTATTATTATTATTATTTGCTAAGCTACAACCCTAGTTGGAAAAGCAGGATGCTATAAGCCCAAGGGCTCCATCTGAGAAAATACCCCATTGAGGAAAGGAATTAAGGAAATAAACAACTAGAGAAGTTTAAGATCAATAACAACGTTTAAATAAATTTTTCATAGATAAACTTTAAAAACTTCAACAAAACAAGAGGAAGAGAAATAAGATAGAATAGTGTGCCAGAATCTACCCTCAAACATGAGATCTCTAATCCAAGACAGTGGAAGACCATGGTACAAGATTGGAAAGTTGAGTATTAGTAGGAGTGATGTAAAGTGACATTTAACCACAATTATACTTAAATAAAGGAGGCCTTTTTCTTATGGTCTTTGTTAAGTTAATGCAATAATTGCTTTTTTCTTTTACTTATTGTTTTCTAGTTTTCTTGGCCACCGGCTTTTTTTTTTTCTCTCTCCAGCTAATCGTTATGGATTTTGCAAGATGAAAGGGTTTAATTTGAGTATATTGGCCAGCATTCTAGGATTAATTCTACAAGTTTATTTTTCTTTATATTGTGTGGAAAAAAAGCTTTCCACCTCGTAACTTGCAAGTATGAATGGGGCATGATTAGACCTTACTTATTTTTCCTCCATGTATTGAACACGTTTTAATTTATTTAGTAATCAGTAAGCACTGGAAAAAAATACTTGGTAACTTTTATATTTTATTATTACTTAGCAGTATGATGGTTGCGCGTGAGAAGAAACAAATGTCTTAGTTGGCTCTTCAAGAAAATGCTCAGTATTCCATTTTCTTGGATTGAGTTCTCTTACTTTAGAGTACACTCGGGCACACCACTTAAGCTTATTCTTCATCCTCTTGTTTTTTATTTTCAGGTTATTGTAGCTTATATATGAAAGATCTAATTTAATGTTGCTATTGTTCCTAAAATATTTGATCTTAATTGTTCATTACTTCTCTTGTAGTTTATTTATATCCTTGTTTCCTTAATTACTAGGCTATTTTTCCCTGTTGGAGCCCTTGGGCTTATAACATCCTTAACGATAGCATTTTGTTTTCCGTTTGTAACAAAACGAAGGCTCTACCAAAGTTTAACAGTGGAGCGAAGGCCTCCTCCGTCAACGAAGTTGGGAAGAGGTTATGTTTTCACCCCTGTTTAGCCGTTTGTCTGTTTGTTTTTGAACAACTTCCCGGCCACACTTTTACTCATAGAGTAGTGAACTTTCAGTGATTAATTGTTATGTTGAGACGTGGAAGTGATTCAATTTTTAAAGTCAAAGGTCAAGGTCGAGCAGAAGGTCGACCGAATTAACCCTAACCTTAACCCCAAGTTTGCACATGGTTGTCACACAGACATCAAATACGTCTACGGTCTAAATTGATTCTGGGAAAGGCAAGCCGGTTTCGAGAAATAAGCTGCCGTGGCGAAGGTCTACACTCTCAAAGTGCATTTATAGTTTATTGAACAGTTAATTGTTATACAACCAGAGGATTCTTTAACTCAAATAAGAAACAAATAAGTAACGGACACTAAGTTGATTATAGATAGGACCCCAACAACAATCGTGGTAGTTCATTATTACAATACTAGTGTACGCGACCCGTCAAAAACAGCGACTACTCACAGATTTGTGGGAGATTGTGGGGTCCTACGGTAGGCTACCTTTCGGGGTAACACCCCCCCCCCCCCCCTTCTGAAGGGTATGAATATTCCCTCTCCCCAAAACCCGAAGGACGGGGATAGACCTATTAGTTTTAGGTTTGGCAATGCCACTCAGCGTGACCGGAAAGATATATATATATATATATATATATATGTATATATATACATATATATATTTATATATATATATATATATATATATACACAGACACTTACCGTTTATTATATAGGTGAGATAACTTATGGAAAGAATCATTATTTTATGGCATAGTATATAACTATCATTGTCAAGGAAAGGAAATCACTCTTAAGTACTAATCCTGATGGAAAAAGAGTATTTAAACTATGGCAATAAAAAATATCAAAACATCTGAAAACTGTGGCATTGATGCCATCATCTTAATTCGTAACAGTCCCTAGGAATAATACACATTAGATGTGTTTTGTAAGAAGTAAGGCAAAGGAATTTGGGGTGGGGGGAGGGGGGGAAGAATGCACCCCCTTGATAAATAGATAATCTCCTCTTATATGCACTCAAGATGTTGGCAGAAGTTAGAAGTGGACCAGAAATATCTTTTGTAGCCAGGAGTTTGATTCAAGAAATATAAAGATAAAGGTTTTTTGTATCTTTGCGATGTTAGATTGTTTGGAAAACATCACAATGGACGATTTAAAAACAATAGATTGTATATATAGAAAAAATTATGTAAATAAATTATTTAAGATTTAATAAGAGTATTCAATAACGCTTTTATGTTGTTAAACTTTATTATTTTGCCGTCTAATATATCTAGGAACATTATTTTCATTATTTAAAGAAATATGACATGAGTTTTCACTCTTTAAATGAGAATTTATATATCTGTTTTAATGCATTTTTATTTTCCTGACATATTGTTAACCCAAGTTCAATAAAGTATGAATTATATCATAATCAACCTGCAAGATTGGGCCAACTTAAGTATGAATATAAAAAAAGAAGTTGCCATGTTTACAAGACTTGGTACAGTTCACAGCTGCCTTTGCGATATTACACAAGTGTGTATGTGGCTGTGAAATCTATTGCTAAAACTTATTTACATAAACTGAATTTTTTTTTTTTAATTTTACTAATCGAACCTGGTGGTGATGTAATTGAAATTATTTTGATATCACACAAGTGTCTATGTATACCTATAAGTGGGTGTGAACTTCATTACTAAAACTTATTTACATAAATTTAAATAATTTTCCTAATTGAAAGTATTTCGATTTTTATGTTTTTTGAAAGAGAGAGAGAGAGAGAGAGAGAGAGAGAGAGAGAGAGAGAGAGAGAGATGCCAGCAGTCTTCTAGCAGTCTTGTGGCTCTACCATTTAAATGGTGCCAAAAGTGAATTGTTAAGGAGGGGAGCTGGGTGCGAGTTCATTATGGGTGAAATAGGTAGCGAGTCTGTTTGATGGCGGGGGTGAAAAGGCTTACTTTTAGGGGTTTGAAGAAAGGAAATGGGTGAGGGTAGAAGGAATGCTGAAGGTCCCCTCGGTGCCAGAGAGGGGAAATGGGGAACATTCGTGCTCAGTTGCTAAAGAAAACACAGGGGAAGGAAATGAAGATTATGAGGATGGGATATCATTCTCTCTCTCTCTCTCTCTCTCTCTCTCTCTCTCTCTCTCGTGAATAAATATTAGGGACACTTTAATATTTCAAAGGTAACATTTGTAGTGTCTCATTTTGGTGTCCATAAGTAAACCAAAGTTTTTAAAACTGGTTTGACACATTTCTCTCTCTCTCTCTCTCTCTCTCTCTCTCTCTCTCTCTCTCTGAATAATGATTAGGGACACTTAATTTTTTAAAGGTAACATTTGTAGGGTCTCATTTTGGTGTTCATAGGTAAACTAAAATTTTTAAAAACTGATTTGATACATTGGTTCTCTCTCTCTCTCTCTCTCTCTCTCTCTCTCTCTCTCTCATGAATAATGATTAGGGATACTTAATTTTTTAAAGGTAACATTTGTAGGGTCTCATTTTGGTGTTCATAGGTAAAATAAATTTTTTAAAAACTGGTTCTCTCTCTCTCTCTCTCTCTCTCTCTCTCTCTCTAATAAGATTAGGGACGCTTGATTTTTTAAGGTAACATGTATACTCACATTTTCTCTCTCTCCCTCTCCTCTCTCTCTCTCTCTCTCTCTCTCTCTCTCTCTATATATATATATATATATATATATCTTAAAATCTCTCTCTCGTCTGGGGTTTGTTTATTTTTTTGTGTATTTATCACCCTATCATTTCTTATAGATATATTCAATGGTAATAGTGTTCCTACAATGTATCTCTTAAAAGCTTTTCATTTGTTAACTTTCTGAAAAGAAACTTTGAAGAGAGAGAGAGAGAGAGAGAGAGAGAGAGAGAGAGAGAGAGAGGTTTGTTTACTCAAACCAAGGGTCTAAAGGAGAGGAAAGGCGTATAAGGACAAGAGCCCCTTGTTCTTCACAATCACTTCTCATTTTGGAGGTTAAGATCGACCCTATCCTCCTCCTCCTCCTCCTCCTCCTCCTTCTCCTCCTCCTCCTCCTCCTCCTCCTCCTCCTCCTCCACCTCCACCTCCTCCTCCTTCCACTTGACTAAAACATTCTACTTCGAGGTCAAGGGGGAGGGAGTGGAGTTGAGAAAACAGAGTTGACGTCGAGCCCAGATAAAGAAAGTACTGTGGAAAAGGTGACTGTGGAGATCATACTCACGAGGCTTAATAATTGTTCGTGTTGTTGAATTGAACTTATTAACTGCGGGAAAGAGAGATTTTGTTTGAGCTTGTTACTCGTGGATTACTTTGGAAACTGCAGTAGTATTTAAAGTTTGTCTTTATCATTTGAAAGATTTTATCAATACCCACCTCTTCTTTTTCTTCTTATTATTATCATTATTATTATTATTATTATTATTATTATTATTATTATTATTATTATTTGATTCTATTAAACCAGAAAATAACATTCTTCTTCTTCTTCTTCTTCTTCTTCTTCTTCTTCTTCTTCTTCTTCTTCTTCTCATTATTATTATTATTATTATTATTATTATTATTATTATTTTATTCTATGAAACCAGCAACTAATATTCAGAATTTGTTGCTCAATATTAAATAATTTCGTATTTTCTTTGTCTTCGACGACGAATTCCTGATAAATAAGAGTTACCTTAATGGATTCATCTAATATATTAATAATGTTATTGATTACCTCGTTTGAATTTATTGGGAACCAGAGTAAATTTAGAGTTTGTTTCTCATATTTATCAATGCTCTTTTGAAGAATCTGTTTTATATCTTAAACATATTGGTGCCGGTTTAGCATATGGCCTACCTTTCGAATATGGCCTACGAAATTCTATCTGTTTTAGTATGTGGCCTAACCTAACCTAACCTTACCTTACCTTACCTTACCTTATAAGCCAGGTAAACCACATACTAAACCAGAATAAAAAAGGTAGGCCACATACTAAACCGGCACCAACATATTTTACCATGCCATTAGAACTGGAACTGATATGATTTGCTACTTGTTTTTTTATTCATTTTTCTTATGTACAAACTTATTTGTTGAAAATGTGGATGAGAATATATATATATATATATATATATATATGAAGAGAAATTATATTATCATGAATTTCAAGAGGGTAATAGAATCAAGCCATTATAATGATTTTATCATGAAGGTATAGATGGAGGATTAAGTGGAATCATTGAATCATTGATAAAATCGTCTTTTTATTAATTATCTTTTATGACTTGTAAATAAAGAATGCAATTTCTTTTTGTTTCAGGTATTTACCTTCGCGTTTAAGGACTATCGACGTGGACTCTCTTGGAAGTGGCAAGTAATCTTGGCTTTTAAGTTGCTCTACTAAGGTACGAAGATAATGTAGTAGTACAAGTAGACATCATTAAAGAACAAGAATGTAATTTCGATAGTGGTTTTTTTTTTTTTTTTTTTTTTTTCTTTTTTGTAGATTTAAGGATGAGTTCTATTAGCAATAGCAACTGTAACGTTTACCAATTATGGCATGTTTTGGCTATTAAGCTGCTCTACTAGGATACGAAGAAAATGTAGTAGTACAAGTAGACATCATTAAGAACAAGAATGTAATTACGGTGTTGTTGTTGTTGTTGCTGTTGTTGTTGTTGTTGTTGTTGTTGTTGTTGTTGTTTTTTTCTTTTTTTTTTCATAAAGATGAGTGCTACTAGCAATAGCAACCGTCAGGTTCACCATTGACGACCTGTTTGGCTACTAAGCGGCCCTACTAGGATACGAGGAAAATGTAGTAGTACAATTAGACTTTTTTTTATTTTTTTTATTTTTTCTCCCTTGAGCAACTGTAATGTTTAGGCTGCTACTGAGTCGAGTTAGATCCCTTATACCGAAAGAAGCTATGAATAGTTCCCTCTTAAAGAAATATACCTTGCTGTGTGTGACGTTGTTTCGGGGCAAATTTATACAGCTGACAGTGATCTGAGATAAACCTATTGAAACTATATCGACTGTT
>NC_090740.1:25803854-25816354 GCF_036898095.1 Palaemon carinicauda
GCAGGAAGGGTTGAATTTGTGTGTGCGCGTTTACGTATGTCCATATCAATCTAAATATCTAGCCGTCATTTATGACGGTTTGCGTGTGCTAATCTGTGTATATATATTTATAAATATCCAGACACTTGCCCTTTATTAATGAATTGTAGCCTACCTTTCTAAGACGGCTTTGTTAGTATTAGCTGTAAGTGAGGAGTAGAAAATGAAGGAAGAGTTGCCCCTCGATAGAGGAGGAGGAGGAGGTGTATGAAGTTAATGGTCACGAGTGCCAATACCACCGGAGCTTGGCACTGGTGCCCGACCCCCTCACCCACATGTACAACAACCCTTATTGCCAGACTGTGATGTGGCACCCTCGTCTCTCTCTCCCCTTCTCGAGGGATTTGCAGCGAGTTTGTGTGTGGGAGTGGGTAGCCTCCCCCCCTCCCCATCCCTCCCCCTAGCTGCAATCCGAGTCTCTTGATGTTTAGGGATTCTTTGTATTAACAGGAATGTCCTTTGCGTCGTCAAACGATTCGGGAATGGTACTTGTTCGCGTTCGGCTTCTGTTTGTGTGAGGATCTTGTAATCTGCGTTAGTGTTCTCTCTCTCTCTCTCTCTCTCTCTCTCTCTTGTTTTAAGCCATTGGTTTGATCTCGCGTGGAGATCTCTGATTCTTGTTCGGAGCTCAAGTCTGGTTAGACAGAAGTGTAAACTTTAGCTTCGGGAATATTTTATATTGATATGTGTTTAAACTGAAACTTAAATTTTTACGTATTAAAAGAGCAGGAACTTTCGCAAAAAGTTTGACGGCTTAATTTTAGCTTCGAAAATATTTTATTTTTTATTTTAAATATTTCTTTTCTTACATATTAAAAGGGCAAGAATTTTGACAATAATAGTCAGCAGATGGTCGAATAGATGTGGAGATACGGTATACCATTATTGGCTAAGAATGTTTGACTGGGATAGGTTTTGTGTATACCGTTCTTCATGTTCAGAGTGCCCAAGTGTGTAAGACGATTTCATAAAACGAAAAAATAATAATAATAATTTTGCGTAATTCTTGGCAGTTTCTCTCAGATTTTATTTTAAGGTTAATTTGAATGATTTGAAACCATATTCAGTACTTTTCATGAAATAATGCCAAATAAAGCTATTAATTGTTTTATGGAATAATGTCAAATCAAGCCATTAATTGTGTTATGAAATAATGCGAAATTAAACTATTACTTGATTTAATAATATTATTGTCATTAGAAATTCATGAGAAAAAAAATTCAGAGTTTCTGTACGATCAACCTGCATCTCCGTGTGTTTTGTTATGTGTAACATTTATTATTATTATTATTATTATTATTATTATTATTATTATTATTTATTAATGTTGAGTAAATGAAAACTACAGATATTAGGACGGTGAATTTAAAAAGAGGGAAATTAAGATGTTTTTAATTAATATTAACTACAGAAGACTATTTATATATATATACTGTGTATATATATATATATATATATATATCACAATTAGTATTTTTCAGATTGAATTGTCAGAATCTTTACAATACTAATAATCCGGGACTGAATCTTGAATTGGGAGTGTCCGATTTATTCTACCAAACATAAATTGCGGAGACCAATTGGAGCTTATGCAGATATAAACTGCCATCTAGCGTCGGGCTCGTAAACTGCTTTAGATTATCTTGACCTTAGCAGATTTACATCCGGTCGATACCATATACTGGAGCATGGTTTCTACACTTCCTTGACATTACGGACTGACGAGTTTGTTGACGGAAAATAATCTCTCCTCTCTCTCTCTCTCTCTCTCTCTCTCTCTCTCTCCATAAATTGTATTAAAGGCTCTATCTTTTTACATTATTTGTATGAAAGTTCTCTCTCTCTCTCTCTCTCTCTCTCTCTCTCGTTTGTTGACGTAAAGGTCTCTCTCTCTCGTTTGTTGACGTAAAGTCATTCTCTCTCTCTCTCTCTCTCTCTCTCTCAGGCAAAGGATTTATTATCTTTCTCCTGCCTTTAACAAATATTTTTGCCCTCTCAAAGAAAAATAATTTTTCTCTCGCCTTCAGAAAAAAAACATATTATTCCCCCGTCGAAGTAAAATTATATTTTCCGAAAATTATTTCTCTGCGTCATCTATTTCTCATATCTTTCTTTTTGGCGAAGAAGGAAAATCGATTAAATATCTGGAAGGAAGGGAGGAAAGGAATAAGAAATAATCACCCAGTCTACATTTTGTGATGGTGCATCAAGATTAAACAGGAAAATTGTATCCACGCACTGTGAGTCTAAGTTACATGCAATCCGGTGCTAAAAACATTCGATGTCAGGGTCCGCTGCTGCTGCCTTTGCTTGCTGCAAAGGACGGTGTTTATGTTTACAAGTTTCTTGGTAATAATAAAAATAATAGTGATAATGATGATAGACATAGGTAATAGTAATATCTATCTATTCTCCATTAAAAACTATTACTATTACTATTAACCTGTCTATCTATCATCATTATAACTATTTTTTCTTTAAACTACAGAGCAAATCGATTATTTGCTCTGTAGTTTGAAGAAAAATAGTTATAATGATGATAGATAGATAGGTTAATAGTAATAGTAATAATTTTTAATGTTATAAATCGATTATTTGCTCTGTAGTTTAAAGAAAAAATAGTTATAATGATAGATAGATAGGTTAATAGTAATAGTTTTTAATGGAGAATAGTTAGATAAGGTGTTAGTAATAGTAATCATTTTTAATGGAGAAATCGATTATTTACTCTGTAGTTTAAAAGAAAAAATAGCTATAGTGATGATAGATAGATAAAGTGATTGTAATAGTAATATTTTTTTATGGATAAATCGATTATTTTCAATGTATTTTTTTGTAAGATTTTTTTACTTATTTTAGATTCGAGGGTAAAATGTAATTAAGTCATTAGTGTTTAGATTGATAAATAGATAATGATAATGATGATAGATAGATAATAGTAATTATGATTATTATATTTGAGGAATGCTCGTAAAATTTTAATGGAGAAATCGATTATTTTCTATATTCGATGGGGGTTGGGTGTGGGGGGGGGGGTAAAGTGTAATTAAGTCATTAGTTTTCAGATTAATAAAGATAATGATAATAATGATGATAGATAGATAGATAGGTAATAGTAATAATGATTATCATATTTCAGGAATGCTCATGAATTTTTAAAGGAGAAATCCATTTTTCTGTATTTTTAGCAGTTTTTTTTTCTTTTTACTTCCCCGCCTACAATTCACTCCTTAGCCCTTTAGAGGTTTAAATTTCCTTAACTCACCTAAGGTAAAAGCTGAAGTGAGAGGTCTTCTCATCGGATTTAGTCCCGATACTGAAAGTCCAAGGTAAAGACGGCTGAGTCTTTTATAAATATTCCTGTCTAGAAAACATTAGGTCCTGTATACGGTCAAAATTTACATAAAATAATATACAATATATATAGAGGACAAGCATGTCCCAATTATAGTGTCTGGCCAAAATCGGCGTCCGAAGTTTTTTATAAGACCATTGAAGCTTTAAAGGCCATTTCGCTCTCTTGCGACAACAACGTCATAACTAAAAAAATGTGTTTTTAAGTTATCCATATAGACATATTCATCTTCAAATGCTGATTTTTTTTGTCAAAAGTGTCATAATTGTAGCTAAAAAATTGATTTCTAGAAGCGCTAAATGTCCTAACGACATACATTAATATGAGAGTGTTTTAATTGATTAAAAATGGCCTCTCCTGAAAAATAGCTATTTTTGAGTTATGACGACGTTGTCGCAAACGAGCGATTTATGAATGACAGAGGCTAGGGACAGTGACAATGCCCTAGCTTGCAGGACAATATGATCAGCGCCCAAGGCTCCTCACCATCTAAGCTAGGACCGGGGAGAGCCAGGCAATGGCTACTAATGACTCGCCTTGAACGGGACTCCTAAGCCCCAGTCGAGTAGATCGTCAGGCAGGGATGTTTCCAATAGGTCACCACAAGCTCTATTGATGGGAGATCAAAAGTGACTAATTTTCTAGTTTTGCACCGGCACATGTTTGCTCTCTCTCTCTCTCTTCTCTTCTCTCTCTCTCTCTCTCTCTCTCCACTTTTTTTTATTCAAGTGTCATTTTAGATTATTTCAACTTATAACGCCCGTTTTGTCTTCTATTTGAAATAGTAATAATTTTGATATATATGATTTTAATGATATCAATAATTTTAATGATGATGATAATCGTATAATAATGACTATTAAAATTATTATTATCATTAGAAATATTGTTATTAGAATGAGTAAAGTTATTAAAATATTACAATTAAAATGATTAAAATTATTAGAATTATTTTCATTATTAAAATTGTTAAAATGATTACCCTTTTTTCTTTTCTTTCGTGAGCGAGTAGGAATTCACCATGAAGTTAATGTACTGTTCGATCGCCCTACAGATCCAGGAATATAATCATACTCCTCCTCGATTACTTTACTCGTCTCACTGTTTGGGGTCTTTTCCCTTCCTTGATTGTTATTATATTTTTTCTGCTTTTATGGAAACCATTGCAGTAGTATCGTTAGTATACTCGTTTTTATGGGTATATATTGTATACAGTATATATTTGAAAGTTAGGATTATAAATGGTATGCAATGGGTACCATGTCCATTTGCTAGTCCATTTTGTAAGTCTTCGCTAGTAGGACACCACATCCGGCAATTTGTTTTTATTTAATTTTGTTTATGATTATATATATATATATATATATATATACTGTATATATAAATATATATATATGTATGTATGTATGTATGTATGTATGCATGTACTGTGTATATAATATATTATATAATATATATATATATATTTATATGTGTGTGTATGTATGTATGTATGCATGTACATACAAATATAAATTGTATGTATGTATATATATATACATATATATATACTTATGTATGTGTGTATGTATATATATATATATATGTATATGTATATTTACATATATATATATATACTTATGTATGTATATATATATTTATATATATATATATATATATATATATACATATATATGTATATATATTTATATTTATGTATAGGTAACTATATCTATAGTATCCATTGAGTTAAACAGTGTAAATAATTGCATTATTCCATTAGCAGCAATGATAACAATTCTGAGGTACATACCTAATTTTATTCAAATGTCAAGTTTTGGTTCATATGCCCAACTGTATGGGAATAGGTTGAAGTTCAGCGTTCTTGCCTAAAGTGTATCCAGTCACAAATTTGCAAAATTATATATATTGAATTTGCAATCTTTAAAGTAATTTGTGGATATAAAAGTGCGGCACCGCACGAGAATAAATTATGTCCAAACTATGTAGATTGGAATTGATCACTAAATGGTATTGTCAATATGAAATGACGCTGTTCTCAATCAAAATAAAAATTCATTATTCATCCAGTCTTTCACTTTGGCTTGATTCACCAACGTAGGAAACTTTGTGCTTTGGGATTCTGACAGTTTAGTCTTACTAGGTGTCCCTTTTACTCAAAATGCTTTTTTTTCTTTTTTTTTTCTCCAATATTATCTGACTCAGCCCGGATAAAATAATTGTTTACAAATATTCCTACGTGTGAAAAAAGATACCGCCGGTGCATGGCTTTGTTATTTTTAAGAGTTCTGATCTACGGTTTGGACTTTGTGGATCGTCGGAATGTTTTTTTCACAAACATAATAATTGATTGAACTTTGGAGTTGTCGTTTTTCTGTTGTGTCAGTTATTGTGAAAACTTCTTAGGAAAGATATCTTGCTCGAACTTTTACTCTCCAAGCTGTAAATCATTAGAGATGTCATTGCCTTCACTGAAATCTAAGATTTTACGAAGGGTATGTATTCAGTCCTGTCTGTTTGTTAGTTTATTTAATTTTGAGCAACTTTACACAAAAACCACTGTACCAATTTTAACCGAACTTGGAAGTCTTGCTGGGTATGACCCAAGGATGAATCTGTAACATTATGGATAAAGTCTATAAAAGTACAAGTACGCAGCAGTATTTTGAAAATAATCGCAAATATTTTGTTAGTGATCTCTTATTTGTGAACAACATTACGCAAAAAAACTAGAGGCCGAATTGCAACGAAACTTGATGGACATGTGGGGTATGACCCAAGTACAAATCCATTAGAGTTTGAAGAAAATACATCGAAGTACAAGTGCACAGCGGAGTTAAGAGCAAAATAAGACTGCTTGGCGTGGCGAAGTTATCCTCTCTAGTTGTGAGTGTACTCTACTGTAGTTGGCGAGGTTATCCTCTCTAGTTGTGAGTGTACTCTACTGTAGTTGGCGAGGTTATCCTCTCTAGTTGTGAGTGTACTCTACTGTAGTTGGCGAGGTTATCCTCTCTAGTTGTGAGTGTACTCCAGTTGAAGTTGCTGTCCAAGTTCCAGAGGTTAATACATGCTACTCCCTTTTGCTGGGCCTCAACACCCACAATATGTCATGCGATACAGTTTACACGACCTGTCAAAAATTCCTGATAATATTCAGATATGTACACTACACACGCACACAGAGTCAACCCTTCCCACCCCATCTCTTTCCTAACTACAACACGGCAGTTGTGTTTTCAGAGTATCCCCACTCATCAGGGTATGTCACACATCCCAGAACCACAGGGCTCTCATTCCTTTTCCTACAAATCTGTGAAGTATTCTTCATACCAGTATTATACTCGATACAGTATTGATGCTGCTTTGAAGTGCCCTGGCAATAATTTTAGTTTCAAACGTTATAGATGCCGTCTGAGCAAAAATCTGTCTGTAATTTTAGTCATCTGGAAGCATTTTAAACATTGAATCTCAACTACGTTTTTATGAAAATATTAATTATTTTCATATGTTATTACTATTACTATATGTCTTCCTCACACAGGGCCGTACATTTTGTAGAAACTTTTTTTGGAAATGATTAGGTTTTTTTCTGCTTATACTGCTGGGATTTTGAAGAACGACCTAGGCATTTACGTTTAAAAGATTAATTAAATGTTTTCAACATGTGCGGTATGTATGCGTTTGTGTGATAGGCGACAAAGTGTATATTGACATTGCCGCGGGTCTAATTAGCGTAAATCACGTCTGAGAGAGAGAGAGAGAGAGAGAGAGAGAGAGAGAGAGAGAGAGAGAGCGGAGAATTGACGATATTCAGAAAGAAAATTGTTAGTTTAGAAAAATTATAAGAAATATGAGTGATTATTTTTAGAATGTAACAAATTAAATATATGCGTAGATTTAGTGTTGATACATAGATGAAAGAACATCCGGTTTCCTTGTTAGATATGTCTGACAACAACAAAAACTGAATGTAATTAATTGGTTTTGGAAACCAAAGTTTAATTGAAAAGCGTATTGTTTGTGCTACTGGTGCGTTGGATGAAGCATATTGGTAGTAGTAGTAGTAGTAGTAGTAGTAGTAGTACTCCGTTTTGCTATTTAAACTTGTGTCTAGATAGAAGTATATTTACTTAATGATATTGAATCATTAATTGGAGCTTTGGGTTTCGGGTTTATAAGAAGTTGGGTTATAATAATAGTCCTCTTTGAATTAAATGTAAATTTTTGAAAGTCAAGTTGCTGTTTATTTTAATGAGGCAGTTGGAGAATTTTAAAGTATATTTGATATTTGAAAACCACTTTGCCGTATTTATATGTTTTTATTAATTTTGATTTTTATATATCATTATTGGTAACTAGTGTATGCGACCTGTAAAAAAAGACGGCTAAAAATTTAGATAGATATATGTACACACACACATTCAACTCTTCCCACCCACCCCCTTTCCTAACTACAACACGACAGTTGTGGTTTCAGAGAGTATCCCCTCTCACTAGGGTATACCTACTCCTTCCCCATACCCGATGGACAAGGAGAGACCGAGTAATAATGTATATGGCAATGCTGCTCAGCGTGACCGGAAAGAAATATATTTACTGTGTATGTATATACTGTATAGCCAGGCACTTGCTCTTGCTGTGACCCAATAGAAGCTCTCCAGAAATAACCTGGTTTCGATCTCAATGTGAGGTAGATATTTATTTCAATTGCATACGTAATTGTGTGATTTCTATCCGCATATTCAGTCGGTCGTTATTAGTCAAATGCAGAGTGCTGTTGGTCAAGGAAGTTTGGGAAAACTCGCTGACATGCAAAAGGAATTAACCTCACCAAACAGATTCTTTTGTACCATCTTTACTCTGTTGGTTGCATTTCATTGAAGAGTAAGCATTATTATCATTATTAGATGCTAGTGTACCTGAGCCGTCAAAAATTACTTGGAAATACTTAGGTAGATATGCACGTACGCGCGCACACTCACAGATTCAATCCTTCTCATCCCCTTCCCCTTTTCTAACTACAACCCGGTAATTTGTGGGATATTTTGGTTTGAGAGTATACCTCTCGGGGTAGCTGCTCTCACCAGGTATAACTCCATCACCACCACCCTGCCTTAGCGACGGGGAGAGACCGATTAGTTATAAGTCTGGCAATGCCGCTGATCGTGACAAGATGGATATATATATATATATATATATATATATATATATATATATATATATATATATATATATATATATTTTTTTTTTTTTTTTTTTTTTTGATGCACTATTTTTTTTATATTTTTTCTTGAATTGTTTTAATTTATACAAGTATTATTATATATCAAATATACGTAATCTTACGTTTGGATAAGTAATGTGCGCGCGCACCTAACAATTGTTCATTTTTCCTGAGGTAACATACGATGATATAATGCCAGTCTGATAAACCAATTGTTCAATTCGCAAGGTAATCGCGATCATCTGGAGTTTGTTTAATCGAATTACTAATCTAAATGAAATATACAGAAAAGTTACACTTTTTGAAAGATGGTCGTTTTTCTGTTTGGTGAAAGTAGATTACAATCTCTGAGTGGGGATACCTTAACGTGGTGAAAGGATTTGCGTATCGTCATGATCAGTAAAGCTGTACTAGTCAGGGCCACCCATACTAGGTTGGTTTGCTGTGAGTGATCAGACGAAAACTCTCCCCATCACCTATCGGAAGTGGCCACCGTGGTGATGAAAATGGCCAAACCCTAGTCATGCATAAGGACATGTCTGTGGCCATTGTCTTGCAGTGGACTAGAAATGGCTGCATTTGGTATTTTGCTCGCTGTATGTGTGCAAGTTATGTTCTTTAAAAAATATGGTTGAATTTGAAAAATTCACCATTGAACTATCATAATTAATCTAGGCCAAACGAGGGGCTATGCAACTCAAATGAATAAATCCAACCCATGCTTTAATTCAAGGTACAGCATTGTAGTAGACGAAGACAACGAACGTGTATATTACGTGTAAACATTGGCGTGTTTTGTTGAATTGGAATCAGTGTGAGGTACTGGAGCATGCACAAGAAAGTGCAGCGTGGTGACAAAAATAGATATAAAGTTAGCTGGAAGAGAAGTAGTACCAGGCAAGTTAGCTGGAAGAGTAGTAGTACCAGGCAAGTTAGCTGGAAGAGAAGTAGTACCAGGCAAGTTAGCTGGAAGAGAAGTAGTACCAGGCAAGTTAGCTGGAAGAGTAGTACCAGGCAAGAGACAGGAAGAAATATATTGGCGAATCAAAGAAATTTGCAGTCCATCCCTTGATGAAATTGGGAACGAATGAATTAGAGGATGGAATCGAGTGAATTGCTGGAATGGGAATTAGGAGAGGGACTCTAGGAATGAAATTCCAGAGAAGGGTTGAGGAATGAGAAGTTGGCTGGCGTTAGGATTGATAAAGAATAGACATACAGGCGAGGAGAGAGAGAGAGAGAGAGAGAGAGAGAGAGAGAGAGAGAGAGAGAGAGAGAGAGAGAGAGAGAGAGAGAGAGAGAGAGAGAGAGAGAGAATACTTTTAATTACTTTTGAATAATTGGAATAATTTTTTAGTGAATTAGTACGTACATTACTTTTTTTTATAATTTTGCATACTTTTAATTCGTATTTATGCATAATCTGCTTCATTTCTCATTAATATTAAATAATTTTTTTTTATTTTAACTTTTGTTTAAGTTGATGGCAGAGGAAAGGTAACTGTTATTTCGACTGCCATAGTCAGAATAACAGTCTTCAGCTTTATTTCATTTTATACTGTCACATGAAACAATTATTGAAAAGTACTATCGTGGAAATATGGAATAAAAGCCATATCCCTTTTGCAAGTGCACAACGTAAAGGGAAAAGCAAATTGAGAAAGATAACGAACAACGGAAGCGAATTACAAGGAACCGAAAGGGAGCTGGGATAGAGAATAACGTTTGCACCAGAAACTAAAAAAATGTAAAAGCGAACAGGAAGAAAGAAGAAACAGGAGAAATGTGGATGGAAAGAGAAAAGAAGAGCGAATTGTATCCTAAAGAAGATGAAATGAAAAAGCGAGCAAAGTATATCCTGGGTCCTATTGTTTGTGAGAGAGAGAGAGAGAGAGAGGAGAGAGAGAGAGAGAGAGAGAGAGAGGAGAGAGAGAGAGAGAGAGAGAGAGAGAGTGAGTGAGTATTTTTGCACACGTGTTCATTGTAGGTGGTGGAAATGGTTATTGAGTGACATACCAGAGGGCGATCTTGGTTTGGGGAATTTTGGTAGGATAGGGGAAAAGAGAGAGAGAGGGGGGTTGAGGGGGGAGGGGAGGGGGCTGGAGGTGCCGTGGTTGAAGCTTTGCATGATGGCAGAGTCACCGAGAGACATGCAGGACTCCCTCGGAACAGTCATGCAAGCTGTTGAAGACCACAGTCTGTATCGACTCGTGTTTTCCTTTCTTCCTTTCTTTAGTTCTTCCCTCTTTCTTTCTGTCTACTTATTGTTATTAGCGTTGCTATTTTTAAAATATTTTTCAGAAGCCAGAGGTGAATCTCTGTCTTCCAGCTTTAGTTTATTAAGTTGTATTTTTGTTTTTGTTTATTTTGGGTGTTACTTCTAGGCCCTGGTGGTTCTATAGATCATATTAATCTTCAAATTTTAGGTGTAGACAACCCTTAGATCTGCATGTACGTCTGAATATACATTAACTCTATACAGTACCGTGATATATATTACAAATCCACAGAAAATGGTTAATTGGTTTTAGAACAAATGTCTTATCCTTATGCAAATAGTAAAAGTACATAAGATCAGTTGTTGACCTATAAATCTTAGCGGCGGGGAAAATATAATACTTTAAAATTTAATACATGTGTGGATCCATATCTTAATGTTTTTACAAATAAATCTAAATTTAACAGCCGCCTTATGGTTTAGGATGATCCATTAGATTTAGGTGCGTGTCACGAATCAAGATTTGATTACCATTGTAACCCTATGGAAGGTCAATCATTAGGATGATGATATTGAATTTGGTATATATGGGGATCCGGGTCAGCTTTTAGTAGTTTTCATTGAATTTTATGAACTGTAGATTTTGGTCTACAATAATAGCTTGGGAGGAGGTCATGTTTTTGCCCCCTTTGGTCCGTTTGTTTGTATGTGAACAATTTTCTGGCCACAATTGTACTCAGAGTAAAAATATTTTCAGGGATAAATTATTATGTTGAGACATGGAAGTGATTCAATTTTGAAAATCCTAGGTTAAAGGTCAAGGTCGAGGAATAAAGTGCCGTGGCGGAGGTCTGCGCGTTTTCTTAAACTAATTTTTAGTAGGTCGGTCATTGGCTTATATTATTGCCAGACCATTTTAGGTGTATTGGAGGTAATTTTATTCCCATTTCCCTTCTTTCGTCTTACTTCCGATTTCTTCACTTTTTCTCCATAGCACAACGACAAGGCTGTCTCGCAGTCGCACCCCAGCACTAAATGACCTCTCTGGGCACATACAGATTATATGGGCCTGATTATGTAAATCACTCAAAAATCCTGAAAAATATCATATATATATTATATATATATATATATATATATATATATATATATATATATATATATATATATATATATATATTTATTTATTTATTAGGACTGACAGGCTATCCATATTCCCTGCACACAGGGTTGTGGTGGCCGATGTGGTAACGTCCCTGACTGGTGAACGCCAGACTGGGGTTCAAGTCTCGCTCAAACTCGTAGTTTCTTTGGTCGCCGCAACCTCACCATCCTTGTGAGCTAACGAGTGGGGTTTGGGGGAGCCTATAGGTCTATCTGCTGAGTCATCAGCAACCATTGCCTGGCCCTCCTTGGTCCTAGCTTGGGTGGAGAGGGGCTTGGGTGCTTATCATATATGTATATGGTAAGTCTCTAGGGCATTGTCCTTCTCGATATGGCAATGTCACTGTCCCTGGCCCCTGCCATTCATGAGCGGCCTTTAAGCCTTTAAAGAAGACAGTAAATATTAATGAATTATTTATATCTAATGTAGAACAGAATACCTTTCCTCCAATCAGCGTGGGTAGCACGTTCATTATCCCAGAATTTCTTCCAAGCCTTTC
>NC_090740.1:25821354-25835507 GCF_036898095.1 Palaemon carinicauda
GAGAGAGAGAGAGAGAGAGAGAGAGAGAGAGAGAGAGAGAGAGAGAGAGAGTACTTCTGTCTTCTGTACTTGGGAGACCACACACGAGAGAACATATTATTATTATTATTATTGTTATTATTATTATTATTATTATTGTTGTTGTTGTTAGTATGATTATTATTGTTATTAATATTATTAATATAAACAAAACTGCAACACTGAGTGAAAAAACAGAATGCTGTAAGTCACTATTTTGAAAGAAGTTCGAATTGAAATATACTACAAAATTATAAGTAAATAAACATGAATAATGAATAATGTTAATTTGATATGAAATAAACTATGAAACGACATTTTTTGTCAAAGTGCTCTACAGAAAAGCATTAAATAGGGCGTTCGAACGTCGAGAGTTCTACAATTCCAACTTTAGAGTACTTTGTGGTATTGAGCCCCACGAAAGGAAATGTCAGACATGTTAGAATTTAAATGTAAACCTTTATACTATGAGGAGGGGGGTGGGTTAGGTTAGAAAGACTTTGAATATAAAGGGTAGTCAGAATTGTAAACCCGTTGGCCCAGATTAGGGAAAAGGATTTTTTTCTGTCACGAATCACGTATTGAAGAAGTGACATGTTAACTTGGTCACTTGATAATATAAAGGAATTTAAAGCATTTCCTTATGATTGGCAGTTTTTATTTTTTTTCATCTTTTTATTCTGGTTTGAAAATTCTTGAGACTTCTTGAATAATTGTGATCGCATTTTATGTGCTTGCGTACACAGACGTGTATGTATGCATGTGTGTATGTAGCTTTATTTTATTGTTTTCCAAATGGAGTCTTGCTCAGACCATGCTCATATTCATTTGTCAATCCCACATTAGAAAAGCGACATTTAATATAATCTTGGAACTTTAGTACCAGAAGCTGACATTTGAGGGTCTTTAATTTTTCAAGGTTTAGTGTGAATTTTCTAGTTGAATCTTTGACGATGACCTTTGGAGAAATCGCTATTGATAGCGCCTGATATTTAGCCTTTATATATATCACTTTTAAGGTATTCAGCTTCTTGAAGTGAGAGATTGGATATGCACCGGGCTTCGGTTTAAATGTTGTACATGCTGAAATGGCTGGCATGATCGGGCGCCCGCAAGCGCGCACCTATGCTTACTTAAACATTAGGAAGAACGCGGGGACTTCTTATAATTGGGAATTACAAGTTGGTCATCAAGCAGCTTGTTGAAAAGCAGTCTGTAATTTGTAGAACCTAAAACTACTAGTTGATTAGTTCTCTAACCACCTTTCGATATGATTACCTTTGTGGATTTTTTTTGAAGGTTTAAAGATCAATCATGATAAGCAAAGGCAAGAGACAGTGACATTGCCCTAGCAAGCAGGACAATCCCCCCAGAGGCTGACTATACATAATTATGATCAGTGCCCAAGACCCCTCTCCACGCACGTTAGGTCCAGGGAGGTCCAGGCAATGGCTGCTGATGACTTCGGAGGTAGACTTATAGGCTTCCCCAACCCTCCATCCTTAGCTCACAAGAATGGTGAGGTTGCAGCGACCAAAGGAACGTACGAGTTTGAGCGGGACTCGAACCCCAGTCTGACGATCACCAGGCAAGGACGTTACCAACAGGCCACCACTTGATGTTACTTGTAATAAGTAGCACCAGGAATTATCTCAGATCTGACTTTAGAATTGAAGATGTCTACTAATGTCTGGATTCCTTCCTGTATTGGGGGTTTCTGAAGTGACTGGTGGCCGCGTGTGTTAGCTCATCAGTTGCAGTGTGCAAGAACTTGCCACCATTTTTAAAAGAATATGTCCACTGGTTGATTAGTTTTGGTTGAAATTCAACGCGGGTGATAATGGAGGTAGCCAGTGTAAGGAAGCTTTTGCAATCGTGAATTTGCTACTACTACTACTACTACTACTACTACTACTACTACTAGCTAACCTACGACCCTAGTTGGAAAAGCAGCATGATGTAGGTCCAGTATGGATAGAAAGCAAAAAAATATATAAAACTGCAAAAGGAGTGATGAACGATTGCATTAAAACATCTTAAGCACAGTAACAACATTAAGATAGATCTCTCATTTAAAAACTATAAAAGGACACTTATGTCAGCCTGCTCATCATAGAAATATTCGCTTTAAGTGCAAATGTTTATAACTTGGTGGTGAATTTTTGTAGTATGCCCTCATTTGCGGTTGCGCGGGATAACAGCTTTGTTTCATCGCTTTGATTTAGCATGATAAAAAATGTCATACAAATAGTACGTTTTATTATTATTATTATTATTATTATTATTATTATTATTATTATTATTATTATTATATCTTGCATAATGGCACGAGGGTGACCATGCTAGTGGGGAAGTCAACAATTATTGTAATCCAAGTCTATAGTTTTGTATTTAAAATATATATATATATATATATATATATATATATATATATATATATATATATATATATATATATATATATATATATATATATATATATATATATATATATATATATATATATATATATATAGACGATAGTTCGGTATAATTTTGAGTCATAAGAATTGCGATCCTAGACTCAGAATTTTATTGTAATTAAGACAAGAGACGAAATTCCGTATAGATTATTATACGGTGGGAAATATCCGTTTAATACGAGATGCGAAATTCCGTCCAGAATAGTATTCAAGGCGAAATTGCTTATAGATTGATATTCAAGCCTATTTTCTGCCAAGAAGCGAAATTCCATGTTTTCTGTCCAGATTAACATACGAAGCGAAATTCCTTATAGGTTAATTTAGTGGGTGAAATTAGGTATAAAATAGTATTCAATGTGAAATTCCTTGTATTTTTTATTGTTCAAAGTGAATAGAGTGATATAAAAAGTGAAATTACTTCTGGTTGATATTCGATAAAATAACCGCTCGATCATTATTCGATGGAAAAGGTTAAATTCCGCCCTGGTCAATGTAAGAAGCTAATTTCCATCCAGGTGAATATTCAATGCAAAATTCCATCTAGACGAAATTCCGTGAATTCGTAAGGAAAAGTATGCATTCGAGTATGTCACCAGCAAAGACCGCCTTGTTACGCTTTTCGTATGAATAAAAACTAAAGTTATCTCGGTTACACCGCTTTGAAACTGGTTGCAGATTTTTTTTTTTTTGTGAATAGTTTTTTTTTTTTTTCAGGAAGATCTAGAGAAAAAAGAAGTTTAATGAGTATTCCAACAGTTTGTTAAGTTGAACCTCTGTAAGAAACCTTTATGCATTTGTGATTACCATTTTGTCATGTTCAAGTTGGAAGGGGTTATTCAGAATTTCAGGAGTCTCCATTGAAACCAATTAAAGTATATTCCAGAGAGAGAGAGAGAGAGAGAGAGAGAGAGATTGTGCAATTATTAACACATCTGTGTATTATTCATATCAGTATACATGCATTGTAGTTTATACGTACAGTAAGTACCGTGATTTATATTTATTCACCTTAAGTATATATATATATATATATATATATATATATATATATATATATATATATTCAAATAAGCCATATATATTTTTGATACATTAATGTCTGGATTCTCTTAACGACCTCGGGATCAGAGCCCCAGGCGAAATCACACAAAGACAAGAGCTTGGCTCCGGCCGGGAATCGAACCCTGGTCGGCAAGCTTGTATATGTATATATATACACACACACATAGGCATAAGCTGTATATATGTGATATATATGCACATACATACACACATATAGATGCAACCGTTCTCACCCCTTTCCCCTTTCGTAACTACAACCTTTTGGTTCGGCAATGTAGTTCACAGTGTACCTGTCGGAGTACCCCTTTTCACCATGGTATGACTACTTTTCCTCCCCCCGAGTGACGATATATATATATATATATATATATATATATATATATATATATATATATATATATATATATATATATATATATATATATATATATATATATATATATATATATATATATATATAGATTGCCAGACACTTGGTCTTTATTTAACTGAAGAGACTGCGTGTATTTCTGTGTGATTTACCTTTATATTTGTAGATGTAGCATTCTATTCTCTGCTTACTGTCTGTGATATGGGGGGTTTGGACCTGCCCCTTTCCCTTCCCCTTCCCTTCCCCTCCCCCTTCCCTTCCCCTCCCCTCCCCTCCCTCTCCCCCCTAAAGACTCCCTCCTCCCACTATTTGTACAATCGACCCGCTGGATCCCCGACTGGTTAATAATTGATATCACCGTCGTGGGCAAATGTGACTATGAGGTACTGAGACGCTTTGAGGCAAGGAATGAAACGGTGGGGGGGGGGGGGTTAATAAAAGGAAAGACTTTGTGGAATGGATGGAAAGAGGGTTTTTTTTTGGGGGGGGGGGAGGGGGGTTTGTGTTCTCAAGGCTCGGTGGTTATCATTGGAAGTCGGGAGGTTTTTTTTTTTTTTTTTTTTTTTTTGCATTTAAAGCATGATTTCACTGCTTCTACGAATTCATAGGGTTTCGCCTTACTGTTTGATATTGATTTTGATTACTATCAAAATTTAATGCTTGGGAATACAAATGAAATGTGTTTCCCTGATGGTTATACCATATATATGTATATGTGTATATATATATATATATATATATATATATATATATATATATATATATATGTGTGTGTGTGTGTGTGTGTTTATATGTATATATTTGCGTAGAAATCACAGGGAAACGTGGTCAGAGCTTCATCTTATATTTTCTATTACAATTTTCCCTGTGGTTTTTATTTTTTTCATATATATATATATATATATATATATATATATATATATACATATATATATATATATATATATATATATATATATATATATATATATATATATATATATATATATATATATATATATATATAAAAGGTTTTAGTGTTTGATTATCAAAATACATTTTTAGCCATCAATTTTTTTAAATGTTTAATTTACGTTATTTATTTGATGACAACATTATTTTGATGAAAATCAAGGTTATAAAGTTTTGTTCATATTTCTTATGTCATTATCATATCTTATTACTCAAACATTGTAACCATTGCATAGGTGCCTGATTACATTCGTAGAAGTCCATTTTCTGGATGGGTTACCATCATGGGCACTCAGTAAAGGGGGCGAGACCCCTCTTAACGGAGATTGTCTCCAGTCCTTCCGACTCTAGCTCTGGCTCGAGTGATAAAGAGAGATTAAATGTTTATGACGGATCCATTGATCTGAATCTCTATCATTCGTTGACCTACAGAAGTGCCGAAGGAAATAGTTTACACATTGATATCTGTGAAAAGCAAGGATGTGAGATGAACTGTTTGTGTTGTTTTTCTTTTCTCTCTTGTGCTAATTTTCCTTATTGTGTTGTTTTTCTTTTCTTTCTTGCGTTTTTCTTTTCTCTCGTGTTTTTGTTTTCCCTCTTATGTTGTTTTTATTTTCCCTCTTGTGTTTTTCTTTACCCTCTTGTGTTTTTCTTTACCCTCTTGTGTTTTTCTTCCCCGTCTCGTGTTGTTTTTCTTTTCAATCTTGTGTTGTTTTTTTCCCTCTTGTGTTGTTTTTCTTTTACCTTGTGTTGCTTTCCTTTTCCATCTTGTGTGGTTTATCCCTCTTGTATTGTTTTTATTTTCCTTCTTGTGTTTTTTTTTTCTTTTCCATCTCATGTTGTTCTTCTTTTCCCCTCTCTGGAGTCACCCAGGGCTAAAGGAAAAGGCTTAATGTTGTCAAAGATAAAGTATTTGTGTTTTTTTTCCCTAGTGGGCCGCTGATTATGGTGATAATCAAGAATTAACCATGTCGTTAATAATTCTTTTGATGGGGGATGTGTCAAAGTTAGGGTGGGGTTCCACCTTTAGTTTATTTTTATGTTTTCTTCTCGGTGAATCTTGAGTCAAGTGTCCTTATTTCCCCCCTTTGGGGACACTCGGGCACACTATTCTATCTTATTTATCTTCTTTTTGTTTTGTTAAAGATTTTATAGTTTATATAGGAAATATTTATTTTGGTGTTGTTACTGTTCTTAAAATATTTTATTTTTCCTCGTTTCCTTTTTTCACTGGGCTATTTTCCCTGTGTAGCTTAAGGGCTTACAGCATCCTGAATTTCCAACTAGGGTTAGGGTTGTAGCTTAGCAAGCACTGATAATGATAGTAATAATATTGTAACATCGAAGATAGGATATCATACAAGGGGGAGTCCTGAATGCAAGATAATATTGGCATTTTGAGTACTTTTGATTCGTTTTAAATTTTATAAGTCTCTTTTTGAATAAAGTATGTATCTGCCCTATATATTAAAGAGCAATGTGGCTGACTATATATATATGTATATATGTATATATATAATATATATATATATATATATATATATATATATATATATATATATATATATATATATATATATATATATCTTCCTGTCACGCTCTGTGGCATTGTCAGACGTATGACTACTCGGTCTCTTCTCGTCCCTCGGGTTGGGGGAGAGGTAGTAGTCATACCCTGGTGAGAGGTTGTAGTTGAGAAGCGCAGGTTTGATCCAGGAAGGGTTACTACTACTAATAATAATAATGATAATAATAATAATAATAGTGGGGAAGGCAGGATGCCATAAGCCCAAGGGCTCCAACGGGGAAAAATAGCCCAGGGAGATAAGGAAATAAACAAACTACAAGAGAAGTAATGAACAATTGAAATAAATATTTAAAAAAACAATAACTTAAAAATAAATCTTTTATATATAAACTATAAAAAAAAACAAGAGGAAGAGAAATAAAACAGAATAGTGTGCCTAAGTGTAGGGAACTAACCCCGATATTCACATCGTAAAAGGGACATCCAAAAACAGTAATCAATACAGGTCTCGTTCAGATGTTGGTTACCGTGAAAGATTACCAGCGAAGATTATAAAAACAAACCCATTTTCATTTTGTTTATAGATATTAGTTGTTCAGGGTTGAATCCTCACAACGTGCAAATGAGTCTTAACGTAATTTTGGTTGCACTATTGATGCTACTGAAGTGGTACTGAAGTTACGGGGTTAATATTAGTTTCATGTAGACTTATTTGCATAGTTTTTAATACATATTTTTTGTATAAGACTACTATACATAGTCGACACATTCGGCATCCCTTCGTTTTCATTATGAAAAATGGCTTTGTAATACACTTTTTTTTTTTCTTTTCGCTAGCGTGTGCTTAAGGGCACTCAGGATACCCGTGTCCACTAATATAGCAAGATCTCGGGGAGATATGATTCTTCACCATCAAACACATAGGTAGAAGATATATTAAACGAATAGTTCAGCCCCCTTTGGAGGGACATATTGTTATGATATATATAAACAGTCAACTAGCCCCTAGTTTTAAGTGTTACTATGAGCTTGAAGTGGTGTATTGGAATCGAGGAAACTTTTTGCTAATTGGTGGAACTTCAAAAGTTCAAACTTGCAGCAAATGTTTTTTATTTTGCTTAGGCTAACGTGAGCTTCTTTTTATAGTTATTTATGAAAGATCAATTTAATGGTGTTACTGTTCTTGAAATGTGTTATTTTCATTGTTCATTACTTTACTTACGGGGCTATTTTTCGCTGTTGGAGCCCTTGGTCTTATATCATTCTGCTCTCTCAACTAGGGTAGCAGCTTAGCAAATAGTAATAATAATAATAATAATAATAATAATAATAATAATAATAATAATTATTATTATTATTATTATTATTATTATTATTATTATTATTATTATCATCATCATCATTATTATAATAGCTCTTACCCCTTTCCGAATCAAATCTGATGTTCAGTATATATTAGCTGAAACTTCGAACACTATTTGAGAGAGAGAGAGAGAGAGAGAGAGAGAGAGAGAGAGAGAGAGAGAGAGAGAGAGAGAGAGAGAGAGAGAAGCAAGCAAGCACTGGTTGGGAAGCAATTGCCAGCCACCATATCCTTGACGGCAGGGGACAGTGTGTTGACAGCCAGTAAGATATATGTGACGGTTGGCTGCATATCTCTTTGGCAGCCGTGACAGCTATCTCTCTCTCTCTCTCTCTCTCTCTCTCTCTCTCTCTCTCTCTCTCTCTCTCTCTCTCTCTCTCTCTCTCAGTACATATATGAATTATGAAATCCCGTCTTATCTAGTCAAATGACATTTTGCTAGAAAGGTCTTAGCTACTTATTTGTGGTGACGACTGATAATGTCAGTGAAGAAGAATTAATTTGCTCCTGCGCTTTCAGTTCTTCAGTTCTTTTTATTGTATGTTAAATTCATACTTAGTTTTCATCAATACTAAAATGGATGATGATTAAAGTAAGATTTGGTTTAATCTTACAATAAAAACAAAAACTATACTCAATAAGCTGTCATTTTGGAAATCTATTAGGTAGACAAGCCTCTGATAAAAGCATTGTTTGAAGTATTTATCAACATGCTGATTTTAATGAACACTCTTTTTCTTTTCATTGGTATGGAATATTTTCATTTAGATTATGTTTAGCTAAGGAAAGTCAAATACAGCATCAGGCTAAATGCTTAAGAAAAAAGTATTAAAGATTAAGAACATTTGGAGAAATACACTTAGTGCTTTGCAGGGAATTTGAAACAATCTTCAGAACCTTGAAACCTTAATAAAGTAAAGACTGGTGGATGTTGTTTTGGTGTACTCTTGAATGTATATCCTATCGGCAAATGTGAATGTCGTGATAAAACGGTTAAAAACATAAATTATTTACTTCTGAACAATGAATTTTCATCATCAATAGTTTGAGAAACGGCATATCCTAACTCATTATGAAGTGTTTTTTTTTTTTTTTTTTTTTTTTTTTTTTTTTTTTTTTTTTTGTGTGTGTGTGTGATATCAATGAACGAAAGTATATTGGTTTTCGCCCTTTATGACGAGCGTGCCTCAATTCCAAAATTCGTAAATAAAATTTAAAATATTTTAGAATTTAAATCTCTGATCCATTTTAGGTTCTGTTCACCTTTTTTTTAAGCATGACCCAACTTAAGAACCGATTCACTCCATGCATTTGGAGGTATTTGTTTCCTTCCATGTGTGTGTGTGTGTATATATATATATATTATATATATATATATATATATATATAACAAAAAATGCAGCCGTTTCATGTCTGGGGTTTGGCCAGTTTTCATTACCACGCTTAACCTTGCTGACTGGTGATGGTGATGGGAGATTTTCGTCTGATCGCTCACGGAAAACCAACCAAGTATGGGTGGTCCTTACTAGTACAACTTTGCGGATCCTGGCGAAAACACAAACCACTTCGACGACCTCGATGACTTCAACGATTGGGTTGACTTTAATTGTTTTAATACTAAATTAATGCTACTGTTAATAATGACTTCGACGACTAAGTTGACTATTTTTTATAATAATCGTAGGAGAGAGAGAGAGAGAGAGAGAGAGAGAGAGAGAGAGAGAGAGAGAGAGGGGCCTCTTTACACAATATTCTTAATGCTTCCAGTAGGCTAAAATTACTAGTTACAACGACACATGCACTCAATTCACAGTCTCTACAACGTTTACAACAATCTCAGAAGGATCAAATCACTGTTGGAATTCAGTTAATTTTTTCAATTCCGTAATCTAATTTCGCTTTAGAAGAATGGCCTCTTTCTCCTTGGCAAGGGTAGAGGAGACTCTTTAGCTATAGTAGCAGCTCTTTTAGGTGAAGGACACTCCATAATCAAACCAATGTTCTCTAGTCTTGGGTAGTGTCATAGCCTCTGTACCACGGTCTTCCACTGTCTTGGATAAAAGTTCTCTTGCTTGAAGGTACACTCGAGCTCACTCTTCTATCATATTTCTCTTCCTCTTGTTTTGTTAAAGTTTTTATAGCTTATATAAGAAATATTTCTTAAAATGTTGTTACTGTTCTTAAAATACTTATTTTTCCTTGTTTCCTTTCCTCACTGGGATATTTTCCCTGTTAGAGCCCCTGGGCTTCAAGTATCCTGTTTTTTCCTACTATGGTTGTAGCTCAGCAAGTAATAATAATAATAATAATAATAATAATAATAATAATCAACAACATACGTATCCCTTTCACAACGTTAAGGCAACCCCACTCAGAAAGGGATATATAAAACACCATGCCATATTACGGAGATCCATACCAGGCAGATTTATTGCCTAGCTTAAGAGCCATCTTGCTCATTAACTTGAAATTCTATTTATATTTAGCCATTGAATTGTTTGTCACTATTTTGCTCACATAGGAACTAAGTCGATCATCAGTCCCAACTATTTTACTAAGTTGTTGCAAAGACCTGTAACTTAAAAATGTGGTAGGCCTACTTGTATAATTATCCCCATATAGGTGGATAGTTCAAGAACCGACAGAACTCACACCAGATATACCCAGTCTAATATAGTTTAATTTGACTTCATTATATACAGACATTCGGATAATGTAATCATCCAATGTCTCGTTTGCTAAAGATAACTTTTTTTTAGTGACTCGCCTTCCTTATGTTTACATTGATTTTTTTTTTTCCGAAAGTCGCCTTCCTTATGTTTACATAGAAAGTAACTTTTATTTTAGAAACTCGCTCTCCTTATGTTTATAAAGAAAGTAACTTTTTTCTTTCTTTTGTAGAAACTCGCCTTCCTTGTTTTTACTAGAAAATAACTTTTTAGTTTTTTTTAGAAACTCGCCTTCTTTATGTTTATAAAGAAAGTAACTATTATCTTTCTTTTTTAGAAACTGGCTTTCCTTATGTTTACATAAAAAGTAACTTTTTTTTTAGAAACTCACCTTCCTTATGTTTACATAGAAAGTAACTTTTTGAAGAAAATGGCTTTCCTTATGTTTACATAGAAAGTAATTTTTTTTTTAGAAACTCACCTTCCTTATGTTTACATAGAAAGTAACTTTATTTTCAATATTCTTAAACTCGCCTTATTAGCCTTCCTCATGTTTACAAAGAAAATAACTTATTTTTTGTATAACTTTTTTGAAACTCGCCTACCTTATGTTTATATAGAAATTAACTTTATTTTTAATATTTTTATAAACTCGCCTTATTCGCCTTCCTCATGTTTACAAAGTAAGTAACTTATTTTTTGTATAACTTTTTTGAAACTCGCCTACCTTATGTTACATAGAAAGTAACTTTATTTTTAATATTTTTATAAACTCGCCTTATTCGCCTTCCTCATGTTTACAAAGTAAGTAACTTATTTTTTGTATAACTTTTTGAAACTCGCCTACCTTATGTTTACATAGAAGGTAACTTTATTTTTAATATTTTTAAAACTCGCCTTATTCGCCTTTCTCATGTTTACAAAGAAAGTAACTTATTTTTTTGTATAACTTTTTTGAAACTCGCCTACCTTATGTTTACATAGAAAGTAACTTTATTTTTTAATATTTTTAAACTCGCCTTATTCGCCTTTCTCATGTTTACAAAGAAAATAACTTATTTTTTGTATAACTTTTTTGAAACTCGCCTACCTTATGTTTATATAGAAATTAACTTTATTTTTAATATTTTTATAAACTCGCCTTATTCGCCTTTCTCATGTTTACAAAGAAAGTAACTTATTTTTGTATAACTTTTTTGAAACTCGCCTACCATATGTTTACATAGAAAGTAACTTTATTTTCAATATTCTTAAACTCGCCTTATTCGCCTTTCTCATGTTTACAAAGAAAATAACTTATTTTTTGTATAACTTTTTTGAAACTCGCCTACCTTATGTTTATATAGAAATTAACTTTATTTTTAATATTTTTTATAAACTCGCCTTATTCGCCTTCCTCATGTTTACAAAGTAAAGTAACTTATTTTTTGTATAACTTTTTTGAAACTCGCCTACCTTATGTTTACATAGAAAGTAACTTTATTTTTAATATTTTTAAACTCGCCTTATTCGCCTTTCTCATGTTTACAAAGAAAGTAACTTATTTTTTGTATAACTTTTTTGAAACTCGCCTACCTTATGTTTACATAGAAAGTAACTTTATTTTTAATATTTTTAAACTCGCCTTATTCGCCTTTCTCATGTTTACAAAGAAAGTAACTTATTTTTTTTATAACTTTTTTCAAACTCGCCTAACCTTATGTTTACATAGAAAGTAACTTTATTTTTAATATTTTTAAAACTCGCCTTATTCGCCTTTCTCATGTTTACAAAGAAAGTAACTTATTTTTTTTATAACTTTTTTTCAAACTCGCCTACCTTATGTTTACATAGAAAGTAACTTTTTCTTAGAAACTCACCTTCCTTGCGTTGTTTTTTTTGGAAGAAACTTTGTCAACAGAAACAAACTTTAAAACCCATCTATGAAATGAACGAAATGCAATGCCGTTCATATTTTAGGGTCAAATTTGGAACCTCTGTTCTCATTTCAGTGTCACGAATATTGTTTTGGCAAATCGACATGATTAATTTTTGTGCGAGATGGGGAGACGAAAGGATGAATGGTTTGGATTAATTTGAATTATCATTTTGGATGGGGTGGATCGAAAACCATCTTTAATTTGTATTATATATATATATATATATATATATATATATATGTATATATATATATATAATATATATATATATATATACATATATATATATATATATTCAAGGTATAAGTAAAATTGAGGGCCAATGTACATTGGTCGAGATATGGTGATTTATTTATATTTCATTTGTTTCTTTTATGAGGCTTTTTGGAAAAAAAAACATGCTAAAACTGTTCGATTACAGTTATAAGTAAGATTATGTGTATATATATATATATATATATATATATATATGTATATGTATGTATGTATATATGTATATATAATCTCCCAACGTATTTTAATGTTTTATTTTAGTATAGATTAAGGTAAAGAGAGCCATATAAATTGAAGCTGAAAGATCTCAGGATTGTTTTATTTTATTCCAAAGATAGTGGTAGAGCTAATTTTAATAACATTAAATAGTTATCTTCAGTGCAGGGAACGACTGATTATAGTCGTATGTGAACAGAACCATCTCTCTCTCTCTCTCTCTCTCTCTCTCTCTCTCTCTCTCTCTCTCTCTCATAGCAGTTATTGACTTTTAGAAATGAAAAAGAATTGTACCACCGCAATGCCACCTTGTAGGAGTATGGGTATTGCATACAGAAAATCCTTTGTAATAAATCTAATTATGTGTCGGTATAATGACACATTCTTCAACGCGCGCGCGCGCACGGGTCACGCAACTTTCAGATGAACGAAATTTCGATTCCATTACCCATATTAGGTTATGATTACGGGCCTTTCCTGTCTCGCAGAAAATGCGAAGAAATGCAAAGGAAAGGAAGAGGGGAGAGGTGGAAGGGAAAAATGGGTGAGGAGACGGATAAAGAATTGAACTGTGGGGCCCCCCCTGCTTTGTGTCTATCCCCTGTTCATTTTCTTTTTAGCAATCCACTTTATACCACCACCCTCGAACTTACACATTCATATTGCTTATGCTTTCCTTTTGTCTCTTATTGCCTCCAACCCCCTCCCCCCCCCCCCTCTCTCTCTCTCTCTCTCTCTCTCTCTCTCTCTCTCTCTCTCTCTGTATGTGTTTGCTCGAACGTAGACATTCAGATTCCTTATGCTTTCCTTCTGTCTCTTTTGGCCCCCAGCCTCTCTCTCTCTCTCTCTCTCTCTCTCTCTCTCTCTCTCTCTCTCTCTCTCGTTTGTTCGAACGTAGATATTCAGATTACTTATGCTTTCCTTTCCTTTCGTCTCTTTTGGCCCCCAGCCTGCTTCTCTCTCTCTCTCTCTCTCCTCTCTCTCTCTCTCTCTCTCTCTCTCTCTCTCTCGTTTGTTCGAACGTAGATATTCAATTACTTATGCTTTCCTTGCGTCTCATTGCCCCCAACATTCTCTCTCTCTCTCTCTCTCTCTCTCCTCTCTCTCTCTCTCTCTCTGCATAGTTTTTGATTGATGGGTCTTTCACATGCATGAACCTCTTACACTAATGCACAAAAATTTCTTTCTTTTATGTCTATTTTATTCTACGCCATCCTTTCCCTTTTGTTACCTTCTGTCTTACTCTTTGAACCGGCCTTTGAATTTGCAATATTTCTCTCTCTATTTTAAAAATTTCTTGCAGTAAATGTTTTTTTGTTGAA
>NC_090740.1:25836007-25848507 GCF_036898095.1 Palaemon carinicauda
ATTCTGATTCGAGGGTAAAATGTAAATGTAAAAGGACGCTGTTTATGCATACAAGTTTCTTGGTAATAATAAAATAATAGTGATAATGATTGATAGATATAGGTAATTGTAATAGTAATAATTTTTAATGTTGAAATCGATTATTTGCTCTGTAGTTTAAAGAAAAATAGTTATAATGATGATAGATAGATAGGTTAATAGTAATAGTAATAGTTTTTATTGGAGAATAGTTTGCTCTGTAGTTTAAAGAAAAATAGTTATAATGATGATAGATAGATAGGTTAATAGTAATAGTAATAGTTTTTATTGGAGAATAGTTTGCTCTGTATTTTAAAGAAAAATAGTTATAATGATGATAGATAGATAGGTTAATAGTAATAGTAATAGTTTTTAATGGAGAATAGATAGATAAGGTGATAGTAATAGTAATCATTTTTAATGGAGAAATCGATTATTTGCTCTGTAGTTTAAAGAAAAATAGTTATAATGATGATAGATAGATAGGTTAATAGTAATAGTAATAGTTTTTAATGGAGAATAGATAGATAAGGTGATAGTAATAGTAATCATTTTTAATGGAGAAGTCGATTATTTGCTCTGTAGTTTAAAGAAAAATAGTTATAATGATGATAGATAGATAGGTTAATAGTAATAGTAATAGTTTTTAATGGAGAATAGATAGATAAGGTGATAGTAATAGTAATCATTTTTAATGGAGAAATCGATTATTTGCTCTGTAGTTTAAAGAAAAATAGTTATAATGATGATAGATAGATAGGTTAATAGTAATAGTAATAGTTTTTTAATGGAGAATAGATAGATAAGGTGATAGTAATAGTAATCATTTTTAATGGAGAAGTCGATTATTTGCTCTGTAGTTTAAAGAAAAATAGTTATAATGATGATAGATAGATAGGTTAATAGTAATAGTAATAGTTTTTAATGGAGAATAGATAGATAAGGTGATAGTAATAGTAATCATTTTTAATGGAGAAATCGATTATTTGCTCTGTAGTTTAAAGAAAAATAGTTATAATGATGATAGATAGATAGGTTAATAGTAATAGTAATAGTTTTTAATGGAGAATAGATAGATAAGGTGATAGTAATAGTAATCATTTTTAATGGAGAAGTCGATTATTTGCTCTGTAGTTTAAAGAAAAATAGTTATAATGATGATAGATAGATAGGTTAATAGTAATAGTAATAGTTTTTAATGGAGAATAGATAGATAAGGTGATAGTAATAGTAATCATTTTTAATGGAGAAGTCGATTATTTGCTCTGTAGTTTAAAGAAAAATAGTTATAATGATGATAGATAGATAGGTTAATAGTAATAGTAATAGTTTTTAATGGAGAATAGATAGATAAGGTGATAGTAATAGTAATCATTTTTAATGGAGAAGTCGATTATTTGGTTTGTAGTTTAAAAAAATAGCTATAGTGATGATAGATAGATAAGGTGATTGTAATAGTAATCATTTTTAATGGAGAAATCGATTATTTTCTATGTATTTTTTGTAATATTTTTTTTACTTGTTTTAGATTCGAGGGTAAAATGTAATTAAGTTATTAGTTTTTAGAATTATAAAGATAATAATAATGATGATAGATAGGTAGGTAATAGTAATAATGATTCTCATATTTCAGGAATGCTCATGAATTTTTAAAGTAGAAATCTATAATTTTTCTGTATTTTTAACAGGTTTTTTTTTTTTTACTTGTTTAAGATTCAAGGGTAAAATGTAATTTGGTTATTAATTTTTTGAATAGTAAAAATAATGGTGATAGATAGTAATAATTAGTATTATATTTCAAGAATGCTCATGAATTTTTAATGGAGAAATCGATTATTTTCTATGTATTTGTTAGATTCGATGGTAAAATGTAATTAGGTCAGTTTTAGGATAATGAAAAATAATTATAATGGGGATAATAGTAACAATGATTATTATATTTCAGAAGTGCTCGTGAATTTTTTTTAGGAGAAATCGATTATTTTCTTTGTTTTTTAGCAGGATTTTTTTTTTTTTTTTTTTTTTTTTGCATTCGAGGGTAAAATTTAATGAAGTTAGTGTTTTAGAATAATAAAGACAATGTTAATGGTGATGGATAGATAGAAATAATGCTTGTTATATTTCAGGAATGTTCGTAAATGTTTTTTTTTTAGGAGATGTCAACTACTTTCGCTGTGTTTTTAGAAAGGTTTTGTACATATTTCGGATTTAGGGTAAAAGTCATGAGATTTTAGCTGAACTTTCTTGTATTTTCCCTCGATTTCTTTATATATTTTGGTCACAGTTGTAGTAAACATTTATATATTTGAAATTTGTTATGCTTATAACAATATATTTTAATATTAATAATTTTGTGATTTTAAAAATATCTTCTCAAATGAAGGCATTTAGAATGTGAAAACTTGATGGAAGGTTTTAATTAATACATAATAGTTTTCCTTTTTATGTTTATTTTAGATTGGTGTTATGACATTATACAGCATATTTATTCATTTTTTGTTAGCTGCAATCGATGGAGATGCTCTTTCATTATTTATAATGAATTTAACTCTTACAAGAAATCCTTCCCCGCCTATAATTCACTCCTTTGCCCTTTATGGGTTTAAATTTCCTTAACTCACCTGAGGTAAAAGCTGAAGTGAGAGCTCTTTTCATCGGATTTAGTCCCGATTCTGATAGTCAAGGTAAAGACGGCTGGGTCTTTTAGAAATATTCCTGTCTAGAAATATTAGGTCCTGTATACGGTCAAAATTTACGTAAAGATAATATACAATATATATATATATATATTATATATATACACACACATATATATATATATATATATATATATATATATATATATATATACATATATATATATGTGTGTGTGTGTGTATACGTGTATATATATGTGTGTGTATATATATATATATATATATATATATATATATATATGTGTGTGTGTGTGTGTGTATGTATATATATAGAGGACAAGTATGTTCCAATTGTAGTCTGTCCAAAACCAGCGTCCGAAGTTTTAGATAAGACTTTTAAAGCTTTGAACGCCATTTATGAATGACAGAGGCTAGGGACAGTGACAATGCCCTAGCTAGCAGGACAATATGATCAACGCCCAAGGCTCCTCACCATCTAAGCTAGGACCCGGGAGGGCCAGGCAATGGCTACTGATGACACACCTTGAGCGGGACTCCTAAGCCCCAGTCCAGCAGATCGTCAGGCAGGGATGTTTCCAATAGGTCACCTCACCACAAGCCCTATTGATGGGAGATCAAAAGTGACTTATTTTCTAGTTTTGCAACGGCACATGTTCTCTCTCTCTCTCTCTCTCTCTCTCTCTCTCTCTCTCTCTCTCTCTCTCTCTCTCTCTCTCTCTCTCTCTCTCTCTCTCTCTCTCCACTTTTTTTTATTCAAGTGTCATTTCAGATTATTTCAACTTATAACTTGTTTTGTCTTCTATTTGAAATAGTAATAATTTTGATATATATGATTTTAATACTTTCAATAATTTTAATGATGATAATAATCGTAATAATAATGATTATTAAAATAGTTATTATCATTAAAAATATTGTTATTAGAATGAGTAAAGTTATTAAAATATTATGATTAAAATTATTAAAATTATTAGAATTATTGTTATTATTAAAATTGTTAAAATGTTTACCCTTTTTTCTTTTCTTCGTGAGCGAGTAGGAATCCACCATGAAGTTGATGTACTGTTCGATCGCCCTACAGATCCAGGAATATAATCATACTCCTCCTTGATTACTTTACTCGTCTCACTGTTTGGGGTCTTTTCCCTTCCTTGATTGTTATTATATTTTTGCTGCTTTTATGAAAACCATTGCAGTAGTATCGTTAGCATACTCGTTTTAATGGGTATATATTGTATACAGTATATATTTGAAAATTGGGATTATATCTGGTATGCAATGGGTACCATGTCCATTTGTAAGTCTTTGCTAGTAAGACACCACATCGGGCAATTTGTCTTTATCTAATTTTTTTTATGATTATATATATACTGTGCATATATATATGTGTATATATATACAGATATGTATATATATATATATATATATGTGTGTGTGTGTGTGTGCGTGTGCGTGTATATATGTATGCATGTACATACAAATATAGATTATATATTTATATTTATGTATAGGTAACTATATCTATAGTATCCATTGAGTTATACACAATGTAAATAATTGCATTATTCCATTAGCTGCAATGATAACAATTCTGAGGTACATACCTAATATTATTCAAATGTCAAGTTTTGGTTCATATGCCCAACTGTATGGGAATAGGTTGAAGTTCACCTTTCTTGCCTAACGTGTATCCAGTCACAAATTTGCAAAATTATATATATTGAATTTGCAATCTTTAAACTAAATTGTGGATATAAAAGTGCGGCACCGCACGAGAATAAATCATGTCCAAACTATGTAGAATTAGAATTGATCACCGAATGGTATAGTCAATATGAAATGACGCTGTTCTCAACCAAAATAAAAATTCATTATTCATCCAGTCTTTCACTTTGGCTTGATTCACCAACGTAGGAAATTTTGTGCTTTGGGATTCTGACAATTTAGTCTTACTAGGTGTCCCTTTTACTCAAAATGCTGCTGCTTTTTTTTCAAATATCTGACTCAGCCCGGATAAAATAATTGTTTACAAATATTCCTTCGTGTGAAAAAAGATACCCCGGTGCATTGCATTATTATTTTTAAGAGTTCTGATCTACGGTTTGGACATTGCGGATTATCGGAATATTTTTTTTACCAACATGATAATTGATTGAACTTTGGAGTTGTCGTTTTTCTGTTTGTGTCAGTTATTGTGAAAACTTCTTAGGAAAGATATCTTGCTTGAACTTTTACTCTCCAAGCTGTAAATCATTAGAGATGTCATTGCCTTCACTGAAATCTAAGATTTTACGAAGGGTATGTATTCAGTCCTGTCTGTTTGTTAGTTTATTTAATTTTGAGGAACTTTACACAAAAACCACTGTACCAATTTTAACCAAACTTGGAAGTCCTGCTGGGTATGACCCAAGGATGAATCTGTAACATTTTGGATAAAGTCTAAAAGTACAAGTACGCAGCAGTACTTTGAAAATAATCGCAAATATTTTCTTAGTTTATCTCTTATTTGTGAACAACATTGCGCAAAAAAACTAGTGGCCGAATTTTAACGAAACTTGATGGACATAATGGGGTATGACCCAAGTACAAATCCATTAGAGTTTGAAGAAAATGCACCGAAGTACAAGCACGCAGTAGAATTAAGAACAAAGTAAGACTGCTTGGCGTGAGGAAGTTATCCTCTCTAGTTGTGAGTGTACTCTACTGTAGTCGGCGAGGTTATCCTCTCTAGTTGTAGTTGGCGAGGTTATCCTCTCTAGTTGTAGTTGGCGAGGTTATCCTCTCTAGTTGTAGTTGGCGAGGTTATCCTCTCTAGTTGTGAGTGTACTCTAGTTGAAGTTGCTGTCCAAGTTCCAGAGGTTAATACATGCTACTCCCTTTTGCTGGGCCTCAACACCCACAGTATGTCATGCGATACAGTTTACACGACCTGTCAAAAATTCCTGATAATATTCAGATATGTACACACGCACACAGAGTCAACCCTTCCCACCCCACCTCTTTCCTAACTACAACACGGCAGTTGTGTTTTCAGAGTATCCCCACTCATCAGGGTATGTCACACATCCCAGAACCCCAGGGCTGTCATTCCTTTTCCTACAAAACTGTGAAGTATTCTTCGTACCAGTATTATACTCGATACAATATTGATGCTGCTTTGAAGTGCCCTGGCAATAATTTTAGTCTCCTGGAAGGGTTTCAAATGTTATAGATGCAGTCTGAGCAAAGATCTGGCTGTAATTTTAGTCATCTGGAAACCTTTTAAACATTAAATCTCAACTACGTTTTTATAAAAATATTTTTTTTTTCATATACATGTTATTACTATTACTATATGTCTTCCTCACACAGGGCCGTACATTTTGTTGAAACTTTCTATGGAAATGAATAGGTTTTTTTCTGCTTATACTGCTGGGATTTTGAAGAACGACCTAGGCATTTATGTTTAAAAGATTAATTAAATGTTTTCAACATGTGCGGTATGTATGCGTTTGTGTGATAGGCGACAAAGTGTATATTGACATTGCCGCGGGTCTAATTAGCGTAAATCACGTCTGAGAGAGAGAGAGAGAGAGAGAGAGAGAGAGAGAGAGAGAGAGAGAGAGAGAGAGAGAATTGACGATATTTAGAAAGAAAATTGTTAGTGGATGAGAAAAATTATGAGAAATATGAGTGATTATTTTTAGAATGTAACAAATTAAATATATGCGTAGATTTAGTGTTGATAAATAGATGAAAGAACATCCGATTTCCTTGTTGAGATATGTCTGACAACAACGAAAACTGAATGTAATTAATTGGTTTTGGAAACCAAAGTTTAATTGAAAAGCGTATTGTTTGTGCTACTGGTGCGTTGGATGAAGCATATTAGTAGTAGTAGTAGTATTAGTAGTAGTAGTAGTAGTAGTAGTAGGAGTAGTCCGTTTTGTTATTTAAACTTGTGTCGAGATAGAAGTATATTTACCTAATGATATTTAATCATTAATTGGAGCTTCGGGTTTCCGGTTTATAAGAAGTTGGGTTATAATAATATCGCACAGAATCCTCTTTGAATTAAATGTAAATTTTTGAGTCAAGCTGTTTTTTGTTTATTTTAATGAGGCAGTTAGAGAATTTTAAAGTATTTTTGATATCTGAAAAACCACTTTGCCGTATATATATATATATATATATATATATATATATATATATATATATATATATATATATGTTTTTATTAATTTTGATTTTTATATATCATTATTGGTAACTAGTGTACGCGACCTGAAAAAAAAGACAGCTAAAAATTTAAATAGATATACGAACACACACACACACATATTCAACTCTTCCCATCCCCTCCTTTCCTAACTACAACACGACAGTTGTGGTTTCAGGGAATATCCCCTCTCACTAGCGTATAACTACTCCCTCCCCCTACCCGAGGGACGAGGAGAGACCGAGTAATAATGCACATGGCAATGCTGCTCAGCGTGACCGGAAACAAATATATTTACTGTGTATGTATATATAGCCAGGCACTTGCTCTTGCTGTGACCCAATAGAAGCTCCCGAGAAATAACCTGATTTCGAATTCAATGTGAGGTAGATATTTATTTCAATTGCATACGTAATTGTGTGATTTCCATCCGCATATTCAATCGGTCGTTATTAGTCAAATGCAGTGTGCTGTTGGTCAAGGAAGTTTGGGAAAACTCGCTGACATGCAAAAGGAATTAACCTCACCCAACAGATTATTTTGTACCATCTTTACTCTGTTGGTTGCATTTCATTGAAAAGTAAGCATTTATTATCATTATTAGATGCTAGTGTACTTGAGCCGTCAAAAATTACTTGGAAATACTTAGGTAGATATGCACATACGCACACACTCACAGATTCAATCCTTCTCACCCCCCCCCCCTTTTCTAACTACAACCCGGCAATTTGTGGGATATTGTTGTTTGTGAGTGTACCTCTCGGGGTACCTGATCTCACCAGGTATAATTCCATCAGCACCCTGCCGTAGCGATGGGGAGAGACCGATTAGTTATAAGTCTGGTAATGCCGCTGATCGTGACAGGATGGATATATATATATATATGTGTGTGTATATATATATATATATATATATATATATATATATATATATATATATATATATATATATATATATATACGTATGCCTTTGATGCACTATTTTTTTATATTTTTTCTTGAAATGTTTTAATTTATACAAGTATTATTATATATCAAATATACGTAATCTTACGTTTGGATAAGTAATGTGTGCGCGCACTTAACAATTGTTAATTTTTCCTGAGGTAACATGATATAATGCCAGTCTGATAAACCAATTATTCAGTTAGCAAGGTAATCGCGATCATCTGGAGTTTGTTTAATCGAATTACTAATCTAAAGGAAATATATAGAAAAGTTACACTTTTTGAAAGATGGACGTTTTTCTGTTCGGTGAAAGAAGATTAGAATCTCTGAGTGGGGATACCTTAACGTGTTGAAAGGATTTGCGTATCGTCATGAACAGTAAAGCTGTACTAGTTAAGGCCACCCATACTAGGTTGGTTTGCTGTGAGTGATCAGACGAAAACTCTCCCCATCACCTATCGGAAGTGGCCATCGTGGTGATGAAAATGGCCAAACCCCAGTCACGTATAAGGACATGTCTATGGCCATTGTCTTGCAGTGGAGTAGAAATGGCTGCATTTGGTATTTTGCTCGCTGTATATGTGCAAGTTATGTTCTTTAGAAAATATGGCTGAATTTGAAAGATTTACCATTGGACTGAGTATCATAATTAATCTAGGCCAAACGAGGGGCTATGCAACTCAAATGAATAAATCCACCCCATGTTTTAATTCAAGGTACAGCATTGTAGTAGACGAAGACAACGAACGTGTATATTACGTGTAAACTTGGGCGTGTTTTGTTGAATTGGAATCCGTGTGAGGTACTGGTGCATGCACAAGAAAGTGCAGCGTGGTGACAAAAATAGATATAAAGTTAGCTGGAAGAGAAGTAGTACCAGGCAGGAGACAGGAAGAAATATATTGGCGAATCAAAGAAATTTGCAGTCCATCCCTTGATGAAATTGGGAACGAATGAATTAGAGGATGGAATCGAGTGAATTGCTGGAATGGGAATTAGGAGAGGGACTCTAGGAATGAAATTCCTGAGAAGGGTTGAGGAATGAGAAGTTGGCTGGCGTTAGGATTGATAAAGAATAGACATACAGGAGAGAGAGAGAGAGAGAGAGAGAGAGAGAGAGAGAGAGAGAGAGAGAGAGAGAGAGAGAGAGAGAGAGAGAGAGAGAGAGAATACTTTTAATTACTTTTGAATAATTGGAATAATTTTTTAGTGAATTAGTACGTACATTACTTTTTTTTTTATAATTTTGCATACTTTCAATTCGTATTTATGCATAATCTGCTTCGTTTCTCATTAATATTATATATTTTTTTTTATTTTAACTTTTGTTTAAGTTGATGACAGAGGAAAGGTAACTGTTATTTCGACTGCCACAGTTAGAATAACAGTCTTCAGCTTTATTTCATTTTATTTTATACTGTCACATGAAACAATTATTGAAAAGTACTATCGTGGAAATATGGAATAAAAGCCATATCCCTTTTGCAAGTGCACAACGTAAAGGGAAAGGCAAATTGAGAAAGATAACGAACAACGGAAGCGAATTACAAGGAACCGAAAGGGAGCTGGGATAGAGAATAACGTTTGCACCAGGAACTAAAAAAAAGTAAAAGCGAAAAGGAAGAAAGAAGACAAGAGAAATGTGGATGGAAAGAGAAAAGAAGAGCGAATTGTATCCTAAAGAAGATGCAATGAAAAAGCGAGTAAAGTATATCCTGGTCCTATGGTTTGTGAGAGAGAGAGAGAGAGAGAGAGAGAGAGAGAGAGAGAGAGAGAGAGAGAAAGAGTATTTTTGCACACGTGTTCATTGTAGGTGGTGGAAATGGTTATTGAGTGACATACCAGAGGGCGATCTTGGTTTGGGGAATTTTGGTAGGATAGGGGAAAAGAGAGAGAGAGGGGGGTTATTGAGGGGGGAGGGGGGCTGGAGGTGCCGTGGTTGAAGCTTTGCATGATGGCAGAGTCACCGAGAGACATGCAGGACTCCCTCGGAACAGTCATGCAAGCTGTTGAAGACCACAGTCTGTATCGACTCATGTTTTCCTTTCTTCCTTTCTTTAGTTCTTCTCTCTTTCTTTCTGTCTACTTATTGTTATTAGCGTTGCTATTTTTAAAATATTTTTTCAGATGCCTCTGGTGAAACTCTGTCTTCCAGCTTTAGTTTATTAAGTTGTATTTCTGTTTTTGTTTGTTTTGGGTGTTACTTCTAGGCCCTGGTGGTTCTATAGATCATATTAATCTTCAAATTTTAGGTGTAGAACAACCCTTAGATCTGCACGTACGTCTGAATATACATTAACTGTATACAGTACCGTGATATATATATTACAATTCCACAGAAAATGGTTAATTGGTTTTAGAACAATAGCGAAAAATTCTGTATATGTCTCATCCTTATGCAAATAGTAAAAGTACATAAGATCAGTTGTTGACCTATAAATCTTAGCGGCGAGGAAAATATAATACTTTAAAATTTAATACATGTCTGGATCCATATCTTGATGTTTTTACAAATATAAATTTAACAGCCGCCTTATGGTTTAGGATGATCCATTAGATTTAGGTGCGTGTCACGAATCAAGATTTGATTACCATTGTAACCCTATGGAAGGTCAATCATTAGGATGATGATATTGAATTTGGTATATATGGGGATCCGGGTCAGGTTTTAGTAGTTTTTCATTGAATTTTATGAACTGTAGACTTTGGTCGACAATAATCGCTTGGGAGGAGGTCAAGTTTTTGCTGCAGTTGGTCCGTTTGTTTGTATGTGAACAATTTTCTGGCCACAATTGTACTCATAGAGTAATGAAATTTTCAGGGATAAATTATTATGTTGAGACATGGAAGTGATTCAATTTTGAAAATCCTAGGTTAAAGGTCAAGGTCGAGGAATAAACTGCCGTGGCGGAGGTCTGCGCTTTTTCTTAAACTATTTTTATTAGATATGTCATTGCCTTAGAATATTGTCAGACCATTTCTGGTGTATTGGTGGTAATTTTGTTCCCATTTCTTTTCATCCGTCTTACTGCCCAATTTATTCAATTGCTCTTCATAGTGCAACGGCAAGACTGTCTCGCAGTCGCACCCCAGCACTAAATGACCTCCCTGGGCACATGCCGCTTATATTGGCCTGATTATATAAATCACTTTAAAATCCTGAAAAATTTCATATATATTTTATGTTTATTTATTACGACTGTGACAATCTACCCATATTCCCTGCGCATAGGGTTGTCATGGCCGTTGTGGTAACATCCCTGACTGGTGAACGCCAGACTGGGGTTCGAGACCCGCTCAAACTCGTAGTTTATTTGGTCGCCGCAACCTCACCATCCTTGTGAGCTAACGAGTGGGGTTTTTTGGGGAGCCTATAGGTCTATCTGCTGAATCATCAGCAACCATTGCCCGGCCCTCCTTGGTCCCAGCTTGGGTGGAGAGGGGGCTTGGGCGCTGATCATATGTGTATATGGTTAGTCTCTAGGGCATTGTCCTTCTCGATATGGCAATGTCACTGTCCCTGGCCCCTGCCATTCATGAGCGGCCTTTAAACAAGACAGTAAATATTAATGAATTATTACTATCTAATGTAGAACAGAATACCTATCCTCCAATCAGCGTGGGTAGCACGTTCATTATCCCAGAATTTCTTCCAAGCCTTTCCTCGACCAATAACTTCTCCAACCACCAGCTGGCTCAAAAAGAATTGACGATTGTGTTCTCTTCATCTCGTACGCGGGTAATGTGTGCGTGCTCGCGTGCGCGTGGATTTTCAAAGTCTTCTCGTCCTCGTCCTTGCCTGAAGGGCGTTCCTTCCTTGCTCTTCAGGAATACGGTAAACAAAGAATTAATCTCGTTGTAGAGAAATCTGACTTTGAAGGCGATGGAAATTATTTTATCCGTTAAAGCACGAAAGAGAGAGAGAGAGAGAGAGAGAGAGAGAGAGAGAGAGAGAGAGAGAGATTCGAATATGGCGTGTGGTCTAAGACATATTCTGGAATTGAAAATAAATTTTATATACTTGATTATTATGCTTACAGAAAACGGCTAATTGAGAAGCCTTGCGCCTTTCGAGTTGTGTAACAGTAAATTAACTTTTACATCATGTTTTGGTGTGTCTGTCCACGAGCCGGTGTTGTGACGGGGGCTGGAGTCGTTGGAAAAATGCACTTTTTTCCTAGAAAGGTGTTTTAGGGAGTGCATAAAGGTCACCTTGGTTTAGTTAACCAATAACTGTAATATCAAAACTAGAAGATATATTGCTGTATTATATATATATATATATATATATATATATATATATATATATATATATATATATATATATATATATGCGTAAAAATCACAGGAAAACGTGATTCTCAGATGCAGAAGAACCACAGGGAAAATGAAAATACGAAATATACGATTAAATCCTGACTAGTTTCGTGATACTTCCTCTGAAGAAGTATCACGAAACTAGTCAGGACTTAATCGTATATTTCGTATTTTCATTTTCCCTGTTGTTCTTCTGCATATATATATATATATATATATATATATATATATATATATATATATATATATATATATATATATATATATAATATATATATATATGTGTGTGTGTGTGTGTATGTGTATATGTCATGATTTAGTTATTGTTCATTAAAAATCGAATGTTATAATATTCCAATTTAA